>NC_092807.1:81242016-81412016 GCF_040954645.1 Diabrotica undecimpunctata
ACATGTAACCGTAGGCGTCATATGGGATGTTGCTAAATTATTTTTATTGTTAATGTACATTTTTATAAGATATATTCTAGTAAATTGCTAAACATTGACCATGGAGACGTTAAAAAACAGCAATATCAGACAGCCCAGAAATAAGGCTTCAAAAATAAGCGTAAATACTACGTACATCATTACCCAAATAACTAAAACAAGAATATAATAAAAAGTACAATAGAAGATAATAAATAAAGAGATGGATATATATAATACATTGTGAAATAAAAAGAGATGAAAGTAGTAAAGGTGAGAAATTATCGATATATACCTATAATTTACTTTACATTACATTAGAATTATCGAAAATTTCCCACCTTTAGACGTTAGCTTATAAGCTGGTTGACTTCAGTCATAGTAATACGTATCACGTAATTTAAGTAAAAACAGTTTAAGTAGGAGTATTTTTTTATCCAAAATTAAAGTATTGATCAATAATAAACTATGATTTTAGATGTCGCATACACTCTTTTCAATACATAATTATCATAGCTTGTTATTCTGTATTCGTGAACACAGATTTAATTATCAAATTACTACTAATTAAACTGTTTATTTAATTTGCTTTATTGCGTTCAAATAGTTTTTACTTTATGCGAAATTTAAAAAATGTTAATGTTCGACGTCATACTTGTAATATTATGACTGAAGTCAACTAGCTCATAAGCTAACGTCTAAAGGTGGGAAACTATCGATAGTCCTAATATAATGTAATGTAAATTAGAGGTTTCTATCGATAGTTCTACCTCTACTACTTTCATCTTTCTTACTTTCTCTTTTTATTTCACAACGTATTATGTTTTCTATCTTTTGCGTTATTTTGCCGGTTCTTAAGGCACTCATCACTGTATATATGTATATATATATATATATATATATATATATATATATATATAGATAGATAACTAGATATATAGAGAGATAGATAGATAGATAGATAGATAGATAGATAGATAGATAGATAGATAGATAGATAGATAGATAGATAGATAGATAGATAGATAGATATACAGAACACCTTTTTTCGTTCTTTCTTACTCTCCAGTCTACTATTCCTTATCAACAATATCACTCTGTACGCTTTAATTTTTTTGTAATGTTTGATGTTCACAAATTATATACAAACCTCATTCTAGTTCTGGTCTGTTTTAGTATTATTAATGTTACTTTTATTTGCGTATCTAATAGCTAGGTTTTGAAGACTTAATATTTTCATGCTTTATTTATTTTATAGCAGAAGTTTATGATTTATAAAAAGTTTAGATTTTATTATTTCATTAGGCCATGATTACTTTTTTTAATTTTCAATCATTGATATACAAAATGTGAATAGACTTCATTTTAGTTTAAATGTTGTACCGCCAGTGAATGGTACAAAAGCTAAAATAACTTTCACTTTAATTATTTTATTTACTTTTTTCTCTTTAAAGTACTTCCTGGTCATTTCTTGGTCATTTGGCACTTTATTTTTTTGAGAACTAGATCTTTATTTATTTATTACTAAATTTTACATCTAATTCGTCGATTTATTTTATTCAGTTCTTGTTAAAACTTTTGACTACAATTTTTACATTACTTTATTATATTTGTAAAAGATTGCTAATCCGGGCCTGAAAAAGCGACAACCTGTTCATTAAGAATCAACATCCGGTGCAATTCACACGCTAGTCGGTAGTCAGCATATTACGCACAATGCCGTATGGACTCATTTAAAATAAACACCAAAGAAACGACCTTAGGCTGATTATATTGATATATTTTTACTTTTAAACTTCATTGAACGAAAGTAGACCAGGCTTAATATTCCGACGGCATCGTTTGTGGGTCCTTTCACCCACATTATGCAAGACGTTCAGGTGGCGACAAAAAAGAACTGATGTTGTTATTAAATATCCTGCGTGATCAATCACTTTTTTTTTGCTTTTTAATAAACGAATTGCTCATTGGCATTATTTGGTATTTATTTCAAAATTGTTCTTAATATAAATTATTTCGTAAAAACCACCTTAGATACTTGCGTCATCAAATTGGCTACGAAATAAATGAATGATATACCTAGTACTGCAACATGACAGTGGAAGGAATACATAATATAAAACCCTTATTGAATTGCAATAACGAACATAACTTCTGTTTTTAACCAGAAATTAAATTGTAAAATTGATCATCGATTAGTATATGGCTTAACACTACAGTGCGTGATCAAATTATTAGAGTTACCCCATAAAATTTTACTTTTTGTTTAAAAATGGTATGTATTTGAGCTATAAAATATATTTTTGTGCTTAATTCTATTTTACTGTGATTTAGAATAATATAAAGATTACAAGTATTAAAAAAGAAACTTTTAATTATATGAAAACACTTAAAATTATGACTTAAGCATAATACTTGGTAGTGTCATCCTTTGCAGCAATGACTGCTTGGCTTACTTTCTATGCATTTCTAGCAATTTTGTGGAATTGTGCCACTCCTGTGCTATACTGCTATTAAGCACTCGATCAATTGACCCTTTGTAGTTATAATTTCATTAGAAACTTATTTCTTCATAAACTTCCAAGGATTATCTATTGGATTCAAATCTGGCGAGTTTTCAGGGCAGTTGTCTGGTTGTCAGCAAGGAGTTTTGTAACAGTTTTTGCCTTGTGATAAGACGTCGAGTCATGCATAAATGTGAAACATTTGGGAGCCACTCCTGGACCTGGGAAAGCATTTTTGTTTGCAGTACTCTTAAGTACTGGTCCTGTCGCATTGTTCTTTCGACAATGTAGGGTCTACCAGTTCCTTGACTGCCTATGATAGACCAGACCATGATGTTTAGGAGGTGCTTTACCGTCCTGACAATACAATCAGCTTTATATTTTCCCCAGGTCTTCTCCTCACAAATTCAGCTCTATCCATGAGAATTTGCACGGTAGATTCGTCCGAAAAACAAACCTGGAATATTATTATTATTTTAAAATCGTGGACAAATTGATCACCTGTAAACTACATATATAATAAAAAAACAATGTTAAGTAATGTTATTTACTTGGTTCCAATCATCAATGGTCCAATCTTTGTGATGTTTACTCCATTGAACCCTATATTTCTTAATTACTGGTGTGAGTAGTTGCTTTTTTGCAGGGCGGCAGCTTGAAAACACCAGATCCATTATTCGCTGAGTAGGTGTCATTGGTGAAATACTGGTGTCAGACTCATGCATCATTTTCGTTAAAATTCTTAAGGTTTCTGTGTGTCAAGACAATATCTCCAATGTTTCTTTCATCTCGTGGTGTTGTAATTTTTTTTCGACCACATTTTTGTCGGTGTCGTGGGGTCAAATCCAAATTTTTGTCGTTTTTTCTTTATACAGTCCACATTTGCCCTTGAAACTTTAGAAGTTAATGCTATTTTTCTGTTCAAGTGATTATAGTTCAATAATAAAATTTTTATTTTGGCTATTTTCCTTAGTGAGATATCTTTGGCTTTTTCCATGATGTTCTAGTACCACTGCTGTAACAAACGTGCAACGTTTGCTAAATTCACAAAAAATAGTATATGACTGTCAGAATATCACTAGAGAGCAATGGAAACTACTTATTATAATTCTAAATACCAAGAATACAAAACAATATGCACACGGGTTACAAGCTAGGCTGGACAGCACTGACAAACAATGGCATCTGAGTCGCGTACTGTGTATCCACTGTTGTCAGACTATTTATTGTACTTTCATAAAGTGTTACAAGATCTCAAGAACTCAAATATATACCTTTTTTGTAAAAAAAAACAAATTAAATTTTACTAGGTGCCTCTAATAATTTGATCACCCACTGTATATACCTAATCCATAGTCAAAAAATGGAATTAAATAAATTATATGAACTAAAACGACAAAGCAATAAAAATGGCAAAAGAAAAACATAAATAGAAACAAAAATAAAATAAATTGACGTGGTATGAACCGTTTAAAGAACAGCAATAAAATACATCTTGATTTACTTAAAAACTTAGACAACATAATGTGATACTTATGTCCTCGACGCATCAAGGAATTTGGATATCGGTTAAAATACTTGGGAATTCCAAGGTTGGCCAAATCCAAATTTCTAATTGATTCGATGCAGGGAAATTCCACTTTCGCTACGTAAAACAAAGGATTTGTTTTACATAAAAGCAGGTGGATTTTCTCTCATCGGTCAGTCGAGCTTGCCTCTTCTTACTGTAGACCTAGTCGGTGCTATTATTGTTCCTACTAAGTTATTGTTTTATTTCTGATTTCTTATATACCATTTTTATTTTTGCATTATTGTATATTCAGACCTTTTCAGGTTAGAATATTACTTTGATCTATATTTGTTCATATACTGATTGTTTGATATTTTAATTGGTTATTTTGATTGTTTATTTGTCTTGTATTTTGTGTCTAAGTTGTTCTTCCGTAAGTTAAGGAGACTTAGAAATATTTATCTTGCTTTTTATATTTTATATTTTGATTTGTACTTTGTCTAAGTAGTTCTTTCCGGTAAGTCAAAGAACTCTTAGAAATATTTCTCTGAATATTTGACTTGTTATTTTAATTGTTTGTCTAAGCCGTTCTTTTCCGGTAAGTCAAAGAACTCTTAGAAATATTTTCATAATCATTGTTGCATTATTATTTCCGATATTTTATCTAAGATATTTTTCTTAAGTTAAGAAAATACTTAATACATTTGTTTCTTTCATTCTCTATTTTATGCTAAGTTGTTTCTTCCGTAAGTCAAGAAACACTTAGCAATATTTTCACACCTTTTCTATATTTGATTTTTCTTATTTTCTTTTATAAGTCGTTTCTTCCGTAAGTCAAGAAACACTTATAAATATTTGTGCATTTATTTTACTATATTTGATTCTCTTGTTTATTTTCTATTCTAAGTTGTTTCTTCCGTAAGTCAAGAAACACTTAGACATATTTCTATAATCTGTTTCATTTTTGCATTTCTCGTTTTATATTTTGAGTATTTTATTTTTCCACTCTAAGTCGTTTCTTCCGTAAGTTAAGAAACACTTAGAAATATTTCCATATTTTACTCTCACATTTACATATTTCATTTATCTATATTTCTGTCCTAAGTTGTTTCTTCCGTAAGTCAAGAAACACTTAGAAACATTTTTTTCTTTGCATTATATTTTTATACCATTTAATTTAATTGTTTACTAAGTTATTCCTTCCGTAAGCCAAGTAATACTTAGATCATTTTTACCTATCTGTTTTCCATTTTTGCTCTGTTACTTTGTAACTGTTCCTTGGAACCGTTACCTATAACAGATATTTGTCACTGGAACTGTTATTTATAACAGCGGTAGTATTTAACCTTTCTACCAGCGACAAACCAAAGATGGTGAATACCCGATCCAATTCCGGGGATAGGAAGAAGCCCGAAGAGCCGGCGATGGGTCCTACAGGCCCAAATGCCCCCTCTCGGCAACATGGCGCCCAACCCACAAAATCCGAATCCACGACCCCAGGACCGTCTTCAAGCCAGCCTTCCACAGCTGACTTTATCTCTGCCCTAATGCAAGCGATGACGGCCCTATCCACTACTCAAGGCACTACACCCCAGATGCCTCAACCTGAGCCACCGAAGCCCAGGATTACATATACGAAGCCCCCTCAATTCTCAGGCCGGGACACCGAGAATCCGCTCAGCTTTTCGACAAAAGCTGAGAATTTCTTAATCAAACATAACGTAGACGAGGACCAATGGATCGACTACCTCATAGACAACTCCCTCCACGGCGATGCGAAGAAATGGGCTCAGAAATTCTCATACACGGACCTGCCATACACCACATTTCGAGACCGTCTCCTAAGGAGATACAATGACCCTGCCGCAATTTCAACCCTGACGTCGAAGCTTCATGGAGAACATCAACGTAGAGACGAATCCACGGAGGAGTTCATTAACCAGAAATCTGCCTTATTCAGACGTCTCATGCCACATACCCCCGAGGACCAGAGGTGTATAACGATAGCGAACTTACTGAGACCCGACATCGCGATCTGCCTGAGAGCGAACATCCCCAGGACCGAGGAAGACCTTCTGACAATCGCCCAGGGCATAGAATCTGACATCCGCCGGACCGGCAAACCCCAGCAGCAGCAGCAGCAACAACAACCGTACCGTCCCCCACGTCAGGATAACGCTCCACGACACCCTGAGGCGATAGACGAATGGAGGAACCCCAGTGGACAGTATAGGATGCCATCAATGAACCAACCACCACCTCCAACCCCACAGAACCAGGGAAACGCCAATCGGGGCGCCAACTGAACCCTGTTGTGACGATGGTGCCCCAACTGAATCCTATTCAGGTACAACCCTCGACAGCAGGCCTCCCCCAACTCTATGGAAGGATCAACGGGCAGCAAGTGAAGATTTTGGTCGACACCGGTGCCTCCGGGAACTTCGTTCACCAGAGGTTGATCCAGAGACGGGACTTGCACCGAGGACCAGGACTGGTTCAGCTGGCATGCACGGGCAGCACATCCCACACCCTAGGGACTGCTGCAGTCAATATGAACATTGACACTCTGGACACGACTGTAAACTGCATGGTTATGGAGGATTTGAACCACGACGTTGTGTTAGGGATGCCTTGGTTGGAGCAGGAAGAGGCCAATGTAGACATACCCCGAAAATGTCTACACGCTGGTACTGCCTGCCGAACCACCATCTACTGGGCGACCCCAGCAGAAAGGCAAGCCAAACCACAACAGCTGGAATTCCATCAAACCCCATCCCAACAAGCAGAGCAGTCAACCCAAGAGGACAATGAAGTATTAGACAACCGTCCACGTCAGCCGACCACTGAAGAAACCGAAACAGCGGACATCAGTACAGGCACACCCAAAGAAGAAGAAGAAGCCTACGGCGTTCCATTACTAGAGACGATGGAGGACGTCGACGAGGAGGAAGAATCTAGCCTGACAGCAGATGACATGCCAGACGCCGAATGCCTTCTATTGATAGAGACAATGGAGCACGGCGACGAGGAGGAGGACACCGACCCCATCCTCGACGGTCCGGTCGACATACCACTCCGAGAGGAAATCCGGAGAAGTCACCGGACACACAAGAGAAAGAAACGACTTCGAGGACGCGAGCAGCAAACCTCAGAAAACGTACCCAGGAGCGAGATTGAAGAGAATCTCCTCCAAGAGTTCACGATGGTCGACGATGCTGACCATAGGACCCTCACCCCTCCGGACGGACGGGATGAAGCAACCACAGCGCAGCCGACCGCCAAAGATGAACAAGGATAAGGTCCCATTACGACACGTGGAGATATCAAGGTGAATTGAGTAGCCTTATACCTTCACGACGTCGTAGGACCTCCTCAGGGTGAATAAAGTAGCCCTGACGGAAGCAGACGAGCCACCCGGCACAGCTGGACCACCTGGGCCTACTGGACCATATACAATTAAGTTAAAATATCTTAAGTACAATATCTTAGTTTTTTTTTATCTTAAGTCTTTTACATTATATTCTTTTAGGGTAAAAATTTTATTATTGTATTTTTTTTTGATTCTTAAATTGTATTTTTCTATTATTTTAATAAATTTTCTTAGCACCGTTAGGTCTTTCAGAGGAGGGGGGATGTCCTCGACGCATCAAGGAATTTGGATATCGGTTAAAATACTTGGGAATTCCAAGGTTGGCCAAATCCAAATTTCTAATTGATTCGATGCAGGGAAATTCCACTTTCGCTACGTAAAACAAAGGATTTGTTTTACATAAAAGCAGGTGGATTTTCTCTCATCGGTCAGTCGAGCTTGCCTCTTCTTACTGTAGACCTAGTCGGTGCTATTATTGTTCCTACTAAGTTATTGTTTTATTTCTGATTTCTTATATACCATTTTTATTTTTGCATTATTGTATATTCAGACCTTTTCAGGTTAGAATATTACTTTGATCTATATTTGTTCATATACTGATTGTTTGATATTTTAATTGGTTATTTTGATTGTTTATTTGTCTTGTATTTTGTGTCTAAGTTGTTCTTCCGTAAGTTAAGGAGACTTAGAAATATTTATCTTGCTTTTTATATTTTATATTTTGATTTGTACTTTGTCTAAGTAGTTCTTTCCGGTAAGTCAAAGAACTCTTAGAAATATTTCTCTGAATATTTGACTTGTTATTTTAATTGTTTGTCTAAGCCGTTCTTTTCCGGTAAGTCAAAGAACTCTTAGAAATATTTTCATAATCATTGTTGCATTATTATTTCCGATATTTTATCTAAGATATTTTTCTTAAGTTAAGAAAATACTTAATACATTTGTTTCTTTCATTCTCTATTTTATGCTAAGTTGTTTCTTCCGTAAGTCAAGAAACACTTAGCAATATTTTCACACCTTTTCTATATTTGATTTTTCTTATTTTCTTTTATAAGTCGTTTCTTCCGTAAGTCAAGAAACACTTATAAATATTTGTGCATTTATTTTACTATATTTGATTCTCTTGTTTATTTTCTATTCTAAGTTGTTTCTTCCGTAAGTCAAGAAACACTTAGACATATTTCTATAATCTGTTTCATTTTTGCATTTCTCGTTTTATATTTTGAGTATTTTATTTTTCCACTCTAAGTCGTTTCTTCCGTAAGTTAAGAAACACTTAGAAATATTTCCATATTTTACTCTCACATTTACATATTTCATTTATCTATATTTCTGTCCTAAGTTGTTTCTTCCGTAAGTCAAGAAACACTTAGAAACATTTTTTTCTTTGCATTATATTTTTATACCATTTAATTTAATTGTTTACTAAGTTATTCCTTCCGTAAGCCAAGTAATACTTAGATCATTTTTACCTATCTGTTTTCCATTTTTGCTCTGTTACTTTGTAACTGTTCCTTGGAACCGTTACCTATAACAGATATTTGTCACTGGAACTGTTATTTATAACAGCGGTAGTATTTAACCTTTCTACCAGCGACAAACCAAAGATGGTGAATACCCGATCCAATTCCGGGGATAGGAAGAAGCCCGAAGAGCCGGCGATGGGTCCTACAGGCCCAAATGCCCCCTCTCGGCAACACTTACTATACAAGTAGGATACGTAATGTATTCAAATATGACGTAGTTGCACACTTAGAAACAGTCGCAGTCTTTAAAAATGTAATTAGAAGTACAACAATACTTAAGTAAAATCATAATGAGGTTCTGAAACTGTTTTCAGGGGGCATATTTAAATAAATATTGTATTAATATGGGATTAACCCACAATGAATTGTATTAAAAATTACATTTTTCATTTTCGCTTTAACGTTTCAATTTCCAATTTAGAAAAACTATCAATCATTTTAATCTATATGTTACTTAAATAATATTTACTAATATTTACTAAAATCCTAATATATGAAACACGTGGCCTGTAATAATATAAGCAGTCAAATAAAACACTACAAACTTACTGACAACAATGCTGTTAATCTATTATAATAGAAATGAAGGTGTTTAGTGCACTTTATGTCCAAAAAATGAATAGAAATAAGTAAAATATATCCAACAAGAGTAATGTCCAAAAAATGAATAGAAATAAGTAAAATATATCCAACAAGAGTAGAACATTAATATTGTTTCATAGCTTAAACAATCATTAATTGTTGTACTCTTCTTCTTTATTCATCCTACATGTCAAAGTGTCTGTTCAATTTTGAGTATCTTCTAAATCTAAACAGTCGCACCAGAGTATTGTCGGTCGTCCAAAGCTCTTCAACCTATTAGCGGCTTGTAGCAAGATATTCATTCCCATTTTTTCTTTTTGTTTTGTCTCTGTTGTTTTAATTATTTATTTTGTTTTACTTTTGTCAGGATCAGGTATCTATATTAAAATGTTCATTTTTCTATAGTAGGCTCTAGGCTGTTTAGTCAATCTGCTACTTTATTAGAATTTGTGTTGAGCGTCTTTTCCCATTTTGGGTGTTGTTTGAGCTGGATATCTCTATCACCAGCTAATTTAAATTCAGTGTTCGGACTATTATTTTTGCGTCAACTTAATTTACATCATAGCGGTTCTTTATAAGTAGTCATACATTTTCTGTTTTCAGTTGCTATTGCCATATTTAGATTTTTTCCTTTTTGTGTTAAACAACGTAAGAATCTTTGACTATCGTCTTCATTCTTCGTTAAAAGGACAGCGTCTTCTGTATAACATAGTATTTTTACTTTCACATTCCTCAATTCACATAATTTTCCTTTACGATGTTCCATTACTACCTCATCTAGGGTATTTTGCAAAATTCTCCTGGTGCACATTAATTAGATAATATTATTTAAATTCTATTAAAGGCTTTTCATAAATCTATAAAGTACAGAAATGCTGGTCTATTATATTCGATAGATTCGATAAAGCATCTGTACGTGATCCTCCAAATCTAAACCATTGTTGTTTCTGTAGGTGTCATTAACTAAAAGATCCTAAGGATATTTTGAAATAATTCTGTCATTTTCTCTGCCAATGCCACACCTTCATATAAATTTGATCAATCCCTGTATGACTAGTCAACACCAGTTAATCTACAATTACTTATTTTTCTTAAAGTTTTGTATAGAAATTTTTTTATAATGGGAGTAACTATATCCAAATATATATTACATATATATATATATATATATATATATATATATATATATATATATATATATATATATATATATATATATATATATATATATATATATATTGTGACGATTGGGGTTTATAGAAAATAATTTATGTTATATACTACATAATATTAGATATAAAAAAGTATTTGATTATTTTAAGAAGTTATATACTAGAGAATTTAATAAAAATATATTTATGTGAGGGCATTTTTAATAAATTAGCATATAATAATTGTAAAAAGTTGTATTTTAATGTTGTAAATATATTTAAGTGAGCCATGTGCATAGGCAACCAACTATACAGTGAGTGATAGACAGATATACTTACTCTCCAAGTGACATTTTAGGAAATAATTGGGAATATAAAGTGGGGTTATAATAATATATTGTTTGAATTGTGTATTTTATTAAATTAGAGTGTTAGTTACTAATTTGAATGTTTATTCTGATCTGAAAAGCCTAAATGTCAACAAAATTATCAATGGAACATTAACGAATTCTCCAGAGTGCAGAGTGTGACCATTGTTTACGGTCGAACATTCTGGAATAATGATTATGTCGGTGGATGGAACAGATATTTTTTCGAGAACATCCATATCGAAGAAATAGAACGAAATCGAACATGATTTCTTACCAGATGATTCTAGAATATCCAAAAAGATATAAATACCCGTGATTTGGATTCAAGATAGCAGTTTTTAGTCAGAAGTCAGGCCAGTTTATTATGAAAGTTAGTAGACACATTTAGTTAGTGAAGTAAATTGTTCAGAATTTTCAAGAAGTCAGTCAGAAAAGTTTAGTAAGAAATATGAAAGTTAGTTGGAGTCAGTGAATCAGTTACAAATAGTCAAATGGTTTAATATAGTGAGTTAAATGAACATTAAAAATTATGCATATATTTAATGCACATTTATAATTATACACAAATAATTATTGAAGATTATAAAAGTATATTAGAAGAATATTGGATGGACATTGGAAGGAATTAAAATTATATTATGATTGGAGATTAGTATAAATCAACTTATAATAATTAGATATTGGTATATTGAAAAGAAGAATAAATATAAATGGTGTTTGCTGGTTTGCTTGGTGGTGTATAAATGCTGGTGAAGAAAACTATATCTTAAATTGGTAGAAGCTGATAATTGGAAAAAGTAATTTCACAAAAACAAGGATAACCGAAGTACGAAGACATTCAGTGATGATTAGAATCTATATAGTGGAAAACAGTTCATTTAGGCATTCAGTGAAAGAAAGGTACAAAATTTTGTTAATATAATTTAGTTAGTGTCATAACAATTTCAATTTTGAAGATAGTTTGTTTAAATTTTACATTGTCTATAGAATTTAATTAGTTTTATAAGAATATCAATTTAAAGATAGTTTATTTTAAATTTACATTGGCTAGGTTAGATATATATATGTGTGTTTCATAATAGTTATAATAAAGATAATTTAAAAAAGTACTTACAAGCTAATTCTTTGAGAACCGCGATAAAAACCCTATATATTATATTATTAAAAATACTCATTGCTCATCATTCAAACAAAAAAACACATCATAACAATATATATATATATATATATATATATATATATATATATATATATATATATATATATATATATATATATATATATATATATATATAACTGTTTTGGATGGGTTGAATTTAAACAAAAGATCAGAAATTCAAAATCCAAGCAAAATTTATAATTATATTCTTTCTTTATGATTTATATATAAAACTCCTAAAATGTCATATTTAATTCTCCATATATATGTTACATTTTTTCAGACATCTGTCAACGGTGAATAAATCTTCTTCTTTTTTGTTACTAAACAAAAAAGAATGTTTAAACGAAATTTTATTTTTGGCAATATAATTGTCAAAAATAAAAATTTTAAGTTGGCATTTATGACATTGAGGCTTATTTGTAATTGGTTGCTATTTTAACTTATTTATAAATTCAATTGTTTTTGTATTAATTATTATTAAAAAAATGTTTTCAAAATTATACTAAACATTTTCAGAGAAGCATTTATTAGATTAGGACATTTTTATATTAATTATTTTTAAGATGTATTAGCAGCAATTTTTATTTACTAAACTAATTTTTATTTGGTAAGTTAACAAAAAAATTTTTTTTTCTAGTTCAACCTTGTAAGATATTTTGTCTTTTTTAGCTCTTGATAATAATTGAACACAATTGAAAGCTCGAGATATAAAAAAATAGTTAGCCAATAGCCCTTTTATTGACTCCAACCCATCCAAAACAGTTATATATTTTTTCCAAACGAATCACAAGTACTTCTTTTTTCTTATTCTTATATATATATATATATATATATATATATATATATATATATATATATATATATATATATATAGATATATACATCTAGGTTGATGTTTTTTTGAGAAATTTCTTAAAAATAGATAATTTACAATAAAGTTTAATTAAATTATTTATGATAGTGATATGTTTGTTATTTTCATTCAAAAAAATTCGTATATTAGGAACAATTTTTTTTAAACCAACCTGCTCAATATCTGTAAATCTGTTAGCGATTTGTATGTAATGAAATGTTATAGAACGAGGTTTATCTATTAGGCGATTGTAGCACTACTAGTTCCTTTATCAGAACGTAGGCATTTCTTGAACATAAACAAAATCCCACATATTGGAATCTCTTTGTACCTTGTGCTAATGATAGTTTTGTGCCTACACTTTTCTATTTTTTAATTTACTAATGTAAATCATGTAGAGTATATATTTATAAAATAGAACAATATATTTTTGTTAGGGAATAACTATTTTTGGAAACTAGGATATTAGTCAACATCAAGTAATAAAAGAAATTTATATTGTTAAAACATGTTTAGAATGAAAAATAAAAATAAAAAATATTTATTGATGGAGAACGAGTAAACAAAAATTTTAAGTATTAAGTAAGACCTCGGAAAGACTGATGAAGGCACTGACTTTCATAGATATTGTGGGTGGAGTTAAGATATACAAATTAAAATTTTTGAGTATTTTACAGGGTGATTGCCCAGAATTATTGCAAATTCTTTTATAATAGAAGCAAATATACGATTTAAAATTTAAAAGGAAATTTTCTTTATTTTCTCGGTGTATCATTTGTCTACAATAGATACGGTAATATAAATGATATGCATATTTTTATGCCAAAATCATGTTTACATTAATTTTAAAAATTTTTATTGACTAACCGAGATCAAAAATAATCTTTTTTGATTTATTTTCGTTGTTTTGTATACAAGAAGCCTCTAAACTCAAATATTTTGTTTTCTTTTCTAGTTTACATGAAACGCCTGATATTTTATATCGTAAAGGCAATTGAGGGGTTTTTTGCAAAAACCCCATTTGTCATTATTTACAACATTAAAGATATTTAAAAAAAAGTTATTTAATTGAACCGTATTAAGTTTACGGAAATTCTCAAATTAGTGATTAATTATTTTGATGATTACACACAGTTTACAATATAAATAACATTTTTTTTTCTTTGGTTTTTTTATGAAAGAACATTTATTCATTTGACATATATGGGGTTTTTGCACGAAATTTTCATTAATTAATAGGAAAAACGATATTTATATTAAACCAAAAAAAAAATGAAATTTTATTTGAAATGTGAAAAAATTGAAATAAGTATGAAATTTTTGAAATTTTAAACAATATATTTAGTCTTCATCACTTACACCACTGCTGTTAGCGTCTTTGTCTAAATCGGTAATCTTTTCAGACTGATGACCAGATTCTGTGAGCAGTTCGTTTAGCATAAAAGTTTCGAGCCTCTGTTTTTTCAAATATTGGGTTATATTTCTTTTTTTTCGTATGGAACATCCAAACGCGTACTATTATAACGGTTTAAATTCAAACTCTTTCGGTATACCACGTTTGTTTTTTATAAGGGATTTTTCCCAGCTACCTGTATAAGTCTGTCTTACTAAAATAACCCCAGTTTCATCAACTGAATATCTCAACATTCGCGCAGTTTTAATTTTCACTGAAGGACGAGTTGATCTAAGAAAAAATATGAGTTACTGCTTCTGAAATGTTAAATATCATAGAGTGATTGACATCAGTTACGAAAAACGGTGATGGTTTGCTCCTAGCATTCTTAATTACGTTTTCCTATTATTTAGGCATTTCGATGGTTTCAGATTTTTTATGCTTTTTCAATCAATGAAAAATCTTGGTCGCAACTTAAAAATGAAGGCCTCGAATAGGAAATACATGTGTGATAGTTTCAAACATGTGTAAACCATGGACAAGCAAGTACAAAAATTTCATAAGAGCATAGTTTTTATTTTGCCCGGCACATCCGTCGCTTATTAGGATAAGGTTCTTTGTTGTCACCTCATTAGATCGTAAATATTGAGACAATAACAATATTACTTTAAAAATAACTATTTGAAAGATTAAGAGTTCAAGTTTACGAAAAAAGAACTTTAATATGGAGGGCTTATTAAAAATAATATATACATAATAGTAAAAATGTGTTACTTTTTCATATAATTTACCGGTGATCACCAAAATTATCAAAACCAGATGTTGAATACCTGTATCAAAGAGTGTCACGAAAAGGTCTTTTTGTTTGCTAATTTCACTGGTGTGTAAGCTCACTGTCTTCAGCCAATCGGAGTAATTGTTCTGCACTGAATTCCTGTCCTATTGCGAATGTTTTTGAGCCATGACATCTACTTCCTTCCAATTAATCTGCGGTTCTAAATTTTACCCTGTATGATAAGCTGAAAAATTCGTTATCGATCTCCACTAAAAACATGCTCTAGGTATAAAATTGTTCTTATTTTTAATACTTTTTTTGAATAATAGGATTACCTCGCTTGTCCTCATTTCTTAGGGTGTTTTATTGTGTCTTGTCATCTTGTTAATTAATATCGTTAGTTAATCTATTATTCCATCGGACCTCCATATTTCAACAATTCATTTGATATTCCACCTTTTTCTGCAGCCTTTTTGTTCTTTAGTTTTTTATGTATTTTTTGTACTTAATGCCTTCTTATGTGCACTTCTTCGTTTATGGTAATTTCTAGTGTTTGTTGTTCCAATGTTATTTAGTGGTTTTCTGTATATAACTTTTTTACCATAAAAATCGTGCTGCGGTTCATTTGACAAGCGTTATCAGTGCTCGTTTTAAATTCTTCTAACAAGTGCGTGTGTTTCATTTCTTATTATATTGTTATCTTTCTACGCTTGTTGTAGCTTGTTTGACATGTACTTTAAGTAAGCTTTTTTACCTTGCATTTTTTCTTCACCTCTGTACAGAACCACGGAGTTTTTCGCTTTGGGAGAGACTTACATTCATTTATCTTTCTATCGCTCAGAGCTTCTCTAGCAGAGTCTAAGTCATGGATGATATAATATGTGTTTCTGTATTTTTTTGGTATTTTTTTAGTGTAAATACCTTGTTCTGTCGTCTGTAGATTTTCAACTTTTATTTTTGTGGTGTATTCTGCAATTTTACTTTTATGATATACATGTTTTTATTTGGGATTTTGCATAATGTTCGCTTTTGATCGCTTCCCATCTGTACCAATGTTAGTGCCCTTACATCCAAAATTTGAGAAGGGAGTATTTCTCTATTTGAAAGAATGTGGTCTATCATAGATCTTTGTCATCTGGTATTTCAAAGTTTCAAAGGTATCTTGTGGTAATATATCGTGACCAACTCGGGCGTTCAAGTTACCCATAATTAACATATTATATTGATTGTGTGGAATTTAATTTACTATGCTCTGGAGGTGTTCGTAGAAACTTTTTCTTGTAATTACATCTCTGTTATTCTCAGGTGCATCGATCGCTATCACATTTTAGCCCTTGCCATCTAGTTTAATGTTTCTGCGAACTATTCTTTCCGAGACATTTCTAAAAGATTTCTTTCTTCTACTTGGAAAACTGTTCCTTTTGACATTTCTACTTATGCTCGTTTTGGTTAGGATTCCTTTTAATTAATTTTTTGCCATTGCTTAGTTTTATTTCTTTTTTCTAGTCTTTGTATTTATCTCTACTTTTAATTTTGAATATTGAAATATTGATTGTAAAAATTAACTCAGAGGCTCTAACTTGTTCAGATAATTTAATTTAAAACATTCTTTACACATAGCCGATAAAATAATGATAAAATTTCTTATATACCTTTTATAGACGTTAATTGTGCAGTATATCATGGGCTGGGTATTAAAAATTTCCGCTTGCTTGGATTAATGGACGAGAAGTTAAGGTTTTAAATTCTAATCCCAAACTTGAGGCTTAAACCGTAAAATGATCTATTTGGATCTAATCTAAATTTCAAATGAACCGTTTGAGTTAGGAGGTTTATTAATCTGTTTAGTTGTGGCGATTTTTACCGCGACCACTCCGAAATAATTGGTTTATTCTTTAATTAGACATTTTAATGAATGTTCTTGATATTATATAGTTGATGCTTGAGTGCACAAAGCTTTTAAAAAGTTTAATTTAATTTGGCAGTTAGCAGCTTTTAAAAACCCTCGATTATAGTACCTAATCGTTGAGTTTCCTTTTGGAAAGAGGATTAAATGTTAGTTAAAATGTTTTAACAATTTACAAAATCTCTGGTGAAAGCGAAAAGACGGGTTACTCGTTTACCATCTCCAATGTTATTCCAAGAATAGTAAAGGATAAGCAAGAATATATTAAATTTTAGTGAGATTTTGTAATTCATTTTCAAAATTTTTATTCCTGCGTAGTTTGTTTGAAAGATTTCTTTTTAATATCCCCATCTTAACCGAAGCTGTACTAGGCTTATTCTAAATTTTACTCTAATTCTGATTTTTTTGGATTTTTTGGCTCTTTTGTTCTTTAAAATTTCTTGTTAGAACACAACTAAGTTTATACCTCTAAGGAGTTTCGAAAGGTATAAACTACTTATACTTATAGAAATGCTAAAAGATTTTTCTCTAAAAACTCATATTTCAAAATAGTTTTATTAGTCTTTAGTGTTATTATTGATAGTTCTAAAATACTTATATTGTTTCAGTATATAGTAGTAGTAGTAGAAGTAGTATTTATAGTAGTATTATATATAAGTTTTTAACCGTTAAACGCTTTAACCGTTTTTATTTGTTTTCTGGTTTCAGTCATATATTGTTTATAAATGATCAGACAAGATATTAAAATTTGTGTAGAATATTTATATATTTCTTTTATTTTGTATATGTGCGTTCGGTACAAACCGAATATAGTGTCTGCCACTAAATTTTCTTATCAGCAAAAACATCATTGTCCTCTAGTAGATACCAACGAACTGTCAATTTATAATACCAAAGATAAAATACAAAAGTAGGACAGATATATACTCATACAAGGGCTGTTCCTCAAGGTAAAAACAAATAATTTTGCGATAAATGTTAAAAACTTATATTGATTAGAATAGATAAACAAATAACCAGAAATATTAATCACAAAAATACATTTCTCAATTTATCATTAAGGGCAAACTAGAAAGAAAAAGTGATATTGAAAGAAAAATTTTTTCTGGTTTCATATTAGAAATTAGGCAGGACGAAGTTTTAAAGTGCTTATCAGAACACATAGACATTTTTAATGACAGAGATTGCACATAAATGTGGAGGTAATAAACGATCGGTTATTTATTTATAGTATTTAATGTCAAAGACGTTGTTGTAATTGATCAAACATATGAATATATATGCAGACTTTCGATTTGATCTCCATATACCAAAAATCTTATGAAACCTTTTTGGCATTCTGTCACTTCCTTTTTTATTATCATGGTATTATTACCTTGCCGAAACGTGATTTTACACGTCAAAATTTATTTTATAATTTATATTGTAATTTATTTTATAATTAATGTCAATTATGCATTAATGTCTGCATATTATTTAGGTACATCCAATTTATTGGTTTATGGTGATGCCAGTTTAATAGTTTACAGTTCATTTATTGTCATGAAATTAAGGGTGGTGATTAAAAATATCTTTTCAACTAGATGCCAAGTTGTAATTTTAATAACCAACCTTACCAAAACAGATCTGCAACTAATTTATATGTGACAAATCAAATTAAATCTATATCTATAATTATAGAGTGTTTAGTATATTTAGTCCAATATTTGACACGTTACCTAAAAATCTTCATGAAATCGGTTTTAAGTCGATTGCATCTTATATTTTAAGCTACTATATTTGTCAGAGATTTTTGATTATAGTTAGCCAGATATCTAGAAGCGCGTTTGATGGAATGAAAGCAGTATTATGCAATGGAAAACTAAAAATAGAATTTAAAACTAGAGTATTGAGATGCTACGTATCCTCTGCCCTTTTATTTATATAGAGTTTAAGCCTGGACAATTATGGACGCAACTCTTAAAAGACTTGCCAGCTTTAAGATGTGGTGTAATCGAAGAATGTGGAAAATATCATGGACACAATACGTAATAAACACGGAAATGTTAAGAAAGATGAAAAAAGAAAAAGAAATACTTACACTATAAAGAAAAGAAAAATGAGGTACTTTGGTTACATACTAAGAAATATAAGTATAAATATAAATTGATGCGATTGGTTATACAAGGGAAAGTGGTAGGAAAAAGAGGACCGAGAAGACGACGCATGTCCTGCTTAAAAAATTTAAAGCAATGGGGTTGAAAACAACAATAGAACTCTTTGGAACTGCTGCAGAGTAAATTGGGCCATGATGATCACCAACGTTCTTAAAGGATGTGGCACACTAAGAAGAAGAAGAAGAAGAAGGAAATTAATTACCTTTTAAACATTCAATTCGCTTGTAGAGCAGCTCAGACACATACGTTGCAACTCTAGAAAATCACTATCTACGTGAGAGTAAGATAAGAGTAAGAGTAAAAAAAATGGCAAAAATGTTATAAACGACGGTAAATGAACCCTATTGTGTTCCCAGCAGCAGTAATGCATTGGTTAGTGATCAGTGTAGTAGTGTCTGGGTGCTCGGGAGACTGAGATCTTTCCCACTTAATCTCTTCGTCTCTATTTGTTTTATAAGAAACGTCATTTCATTTATAAATAAAAATGTATTTCTACAAATTCGCGCATCGTCGAATATCATGTATTACGTTTTTAAAATATTTTGAGTAAATTGGGAGTCATTGATCAGTCATTTGGTATACTTTTCGTAATTGGAAGTTCTTGAGGTAGATTTGTCAACAGTATGGTACTGGTTCAGTTAACGATTTAATATAATAACATAATGGACTCTAATTTATAGATGTCTGATTTAAAAATGTTAAAAGAGTTTACACGCAAACCTGTTTTGTTTCAATATGTTTTATTTAATATTTGAAATAATATAAAAGAAGTAAAAAGATGTTTTTATATTTTGTAACCGAATCTAAACTGATTCATAAATAAAAGACCACTTATACTCACGATAGAGAATAATCACCGAGTGCACACTGTGGTGATTTACACTGCGTGTACTCTTTATGTCCAGTGGTATTAATTACAATCTCACTACAATAAGAGCTGGGAAATACTAGTTACCCAGTTACTTATTTAGGTTAAGATTATCTTTATCAATTTTTTTAGCATAATCCAACAATAAAATTAAATAAGCCTTAGAAAATTAGCCTTTATTAGAATAATAAACGTCTACACAGGAGAGAAATACACTTCAATTATGAATAAATCAAGATTAGTATTTGAAAATTTAACCAAAATCCCTATGTCACTCTGCAATCTGAGAAACACAATTTTACACAAAGAGTTGTACAATGAGAAAAAACTTAATATTAAATATCACTATTATATATTTATAACTTATTTATTACCTAGATTATTTATACTCACATCCACATAAATATCTCCCCCAAATGAACGACCCCTAAAGGTTTGTCAGAGTAATTAAAAATACATGTAAAATCCGTATTATCATAATATATGGGCACATATGTAAAGGCAAAAAAGAAAATAGAATGTGGCGAAGAAGATACAACTTTGAACTATACAACATATACCAGGATCCGGATATTTTAACATTCATTAAAATAGTCTGCTGCGTCGGACATGTGGAAGAAGGCGAAATACAAACAAAATAAGCAAACAAGTGCCAATAGGAAAAAGAACAAGAGAAAGCTGAGACACGTAAAACAAATATAACAACCTTAACAATAAAAAATTGGAGAAAAAATTACGAAACAAATCGGAATAAAAATAAAATCAAATAAATTAAAAATTCATAACTAGTTAATCTATAAAATAAAGGACATTATATATAAAAAAGATTTTGACTCATGATCCTGAGTATGAAGATGAATATAAAATAGAATAGCACACAAAAATAAACTTAGAACAGATTAAGAAAAAGTACCTCAAAAATAAACTAAGAAGAGATCAAGAAACTTTATAGGTAATTCTTTTAACAAAATTATGGGAAAGATAAAGAATTCAACATAAGGTGTATACCGAATAGATAAAGCTATCGAATTTATCCTCTTATGAAAAATTTTAACTATAAACATACTATAATTACGTAGTTCTATCAAATATGTCATTGTCCACAAATATCCTTTAATTTGAATCAGTAACTCCATCTTCGAATAAATAATTCATGATGTTGTGCCATAATCCATTCATTTTAAAATATTTTTTCTAGAGACTGTCAGCATTGCTACAGTCTGCTTTAATTTATATTCACTGTTTAGATAATATTGTATTTCTTGTTGAAAAAAAAAATCTAAACGCGAAACGGAAATCACAAAATATGCGATTTTCTCTTTCTTTGCGTAGTCTCTCTCGGCTTTCCATTATTCTTTTCCATCTTTTTATGTTTTGACGAAACATTTTTAGGCCCCTATTATTTGTATATTATAATATAAAATTTACAACATAATTTAGGTATAGATAATAGGATACCGCTGTGGACTCCATTGTAACATCAGACTCCCATCTCTGCAGATGCGAGCTTTATGACTATCGGTGTTAATTGCACTCTATGTGTAAGAAGTGGGTGTTGGAATTCACCGTATTATAATAGTATATATGATACGGCACTTTGCAAATACCGGTCATTATCATGCAATATCACTTGGGGCACAAATCGCGCCTGCGTTTTACATAAATTAACAATTGTTCAGTAGTTACTTCTTTGTGTGCCATGTCTATTCACGGTTATAAGCCACATTAAGGTGTTAATTTGGAAGCGAACGTTCTATCTGTAAGATTTCTGTCAATAAATTTGTGGTGGTTATAGTATATGCTAGTTGCTAGTATATGCTCTTAAGTGTTGCAGTATTTAAATTGTATAGATATTAATAATGTTTTATAGTCGTCATAATTTAGATCAACAATCGTAATTCGGATAAGCAATGGAATAAGCCGACCTTCTCTTGGGTGGTTAGTCACTCGCACAAAAAAAAATAAAAATAAAGTAAATTACAATTTGAATGAAAATAAAGTAATCTTTAACACGTTTAAGTTCTTTTTATTGCTTTTGAAACATATACAGGGCATCTATTTGTCAGTAATGTAATAAACCTCTTGAACAAGGCCATTAACAGTTCATGTTAAACCTATGCATTTATTAAGCATGCTTATGTGTTGTCTCTGTATATTATGCTTAATATTATCAGTTTTCATAGTTGGAAGTTGACATACCGAAACAGAATATAACTGTTGAAAATCTTTTAAGATAAAATTGATGAAGAAGGAGTACAAAAAAATTTCATGTTTACCTAGATAAAAATTTATTGATGGCAGAAGTAGTTAAAATGATAAATATAATATGGTTAACTGGCGCCAGTCGCACTGGCACGACAGCGCTGGCATAATACTGGCATCATGTAAACACTTTTTCGTTTTTTAAAAACAGCGCTGTTTCGAATAGAGAGATGGACTATTTTTCATACATTGCTAGTGGGAACTGGTCTAGTAGGAACTGGCATGTCAGTAAGACTGAAACCAGCTACTGGATACGTGTAAACGTGCCTGTTCAGCGCTGTCCTAGTCAAGCACTGGCGTGCCAGAGAGACTGGAGCCAACTACTAGATACGTGTAAACGTGCCTTTAAGGTGCACGAAAATTAATATACAGACAACAAACAATCACAAATAAAAATAGATATGAATACATGTTGTGAATATATAATTTCAGTGTTAAATTCAAATAAGAGTGACATATTCATCCAAAGCTTACTTTAAATTAATAAAATTGTACCATCCTAACAACTGATACACTTTTGAAAGATTTTGTAAATTTTTTTAGGTTATGAATTGGTGATGAATTAACGACGGGTCTTATAAAGGTCAATTTAAAAATATTACATGTTTAAGTATCTAGTTGGAAATGGTACTTAAGGTTCATGTTTTGTTTTTTGTTTTTGTTTTGATGTGCCATCATAATCTCAAAAATATTAAATTGGTTCTCGGTTAAACTAACTCATTACCAAGTGGATTTATGATTGAATTAATTACCTTATTGTGATATTGCATACCAGTATGTTTGTCGTTAAAAAAAAAATGGTGAATCATCTGAAAACCTGAACATAATTTATGTACATATTACTAATTGGCATACTATTTAGTTAAAACTTATTCACATTATTTTGCGACTTGTAACGAAGGTTGGCGATCACTTCTTTAAACGCTTCCCCAATTTTTTCAGCGTAAAATATCTGTTCAACACTGAGGTGAGTCCAATCTGTAATATTCCTCAGCCAAATTTCTTCTTTCTTCCAAAGCCTTTTCTTCCCTTTACTCTTCCGTGCATTATGACTTGTAGAAGAAAGTATTTATCGTTTCGCGACCAACTGTTTACTTTTACATCTATATATAAGTAATATTCGTTAATAACTTATTTATTAAATACAATTTTTACTTAGATTTCCTAAACATATTTGTAAAAATACACCGCTCACCAAACTTTATATTGACAATATCAAAACATTATTTTAGTGAGTAGGCCACTAGCGAGCTGTAACTTTGTGATTTTATGATCTACAATAATTACGTCCTTTTTTTCGATGGCTCCATACTAAATTCTAGATAATACTTAGGCAGAGTTCATACAAGTATAATAAATCAGAACAACTTTTTCCATAATATTTTTATTCATGACGCCATGTATGTAATTGCGCCAACTTTATTTAAATGTATTTTTTAATGATATCCATTGCACTTTTATTTAAATAATTTGGTATTAATAAAAAATATACCACGCTTAATTTAATTACTTACTTTTTAGTATTATTATTATTGATATGGAAAAAAAAACGTTTCTCACAAAATTTTTTTAAGTTTAGTAACTCTTAAATGATGTTATGTTTCTGCGACCGGTTTCGTAGTTTACAATTTATATTCCATCATCAGAACTATGAAACAAAGACTAAAAATAAAATCATTTGTTACCAATATTGCAATATTAATATCCTATAGTTATTGTAGTACTGACTAATACGTAAGTCCACAATACATCGGTTTTACCAGAGTTTGATAGAATATTATTATTACTGCTAGTTTCACATGATTCTATTTTTCAGGACATTTTTTTATTAATTTTACACCAAAACCAATGCATATTATAAAGACACAATATTTTTAAAAACAGAAGACAAATTGAATTTTAGTTATTATTTTAATTCTAATAAGTAAATAAATATTTCTACAATGTCTATGAAGCCTCACTATATTAATTTCATGATGTAACGTCAGTAATAATTTCTCGATTCATAGCTATATATACGGTTTATAATAACCGTTTTTATCAAAGTAGAAACAGGTCGCAAGCGAATTGTTGCAAGTCAGTTGTCTTTGATAAAAAACTAAATTGAAACCATTAATTAGAGTCCTAGATGAAAGGTGACGCACGTCCATTCTATTGGACTCTGGATAATACACCGACAAGTGAATCTAATGATCCTAATGGCATCTTCCTTTTAAGCTGTTGACCGACACAGCAGAAATAAATCTGAATTTTTTCCAAGACAACTTTGTCGTTAAATTTAACGGCTCTCTTGATAACAATTATAAAATACTATAGCAACATTAAAAACAATTAAAGAAGATTCGGAGAATCTATTGTTTTGTTTTCTCTTTAGGCGATTCGCAAGAACTTGTGATATTTTTTAGTAAATTAAAGAGTTGTTATTGTTCACAACACGCTATTTTTTAATCTATATGTATATATATATATATATATATATATATATACTGTATATATATATATATATATATATATATATATATATATATATATATAGATATATATATATATATATATATATATATATATATATATATATAAGATATACATATATATATATATATATATATATATATATATATATATAAATATATATATATATATATATATATATATATATATATATATATATGGCTTTTTGTCTATTAAATCGAAATGTATATAAATTAATAAATATGTCCTTTAATTAAGCGATTACTATCTTTATGTATATAACATTGTTCAAATGTCCATCGAGGTTAAGTTGGTTTTAAGCGCCACTGTAGTTTGTGGCTTATTCAAAAAGACCTGTGACTTAAGAAATCCCCAAAAAAAAAGAGGATGACCATGCCCTCAAATAGCTTGTGCAAAATGTACAGTATGGCATGAACTGCGTGGCATAAGCTGTGTGGCATGTCGCCTTGTTATTGAAACCCCATGTAATTCGAGTCCATATTATCCAAATCTGACCAGACTCGCCGTTGACGGTGATAGCCTAGCCAGCGCCAAAGCAGGTTTAAAAGCTGGTCTTTCTAGTCAAATTAAAAATTTGAGGGGCTTTCAGGAGGTCCAAGAACACAAATTTTTGCGAAAGTTTCAAGATTGTTGATGCTTTTTTTATTTTTTATTTAAAATTAAAAAAAATAATAATAATTTAAAACTGTTCATAATTTTTTAAATGAATTATTCTACAGTATGATGCAAATGTATGGAATAAATTCATTCTTTCAGAAACAGATGACTTTTTAAAAAAATCTTAAAACACGTCAATTTCAATTTTTGAATGACCATCAACTGACATATATGTGTTGGATATTACGTCATCAGTGTTAGCGTAATGACGTAATCGACGATTCTTTTAAATCCAAACCGAGGTCACGCGACAGCTCATTTGAAAGGTCTCCTTATCGTCTTTGCAACGATATAATAATTTGAATATTTATTTCTACAGGGTTAACCTTACAAACTTAACAGGGTTAAAGGTCTCCTTATCGTCTTTACAACGATGTAATCACTTGAATATTTATTTCTACAGGGTTCACCAAAATTATGAACCAATTACTCAATCAACAGTAAGTAAAAAAAAAAAAATATTAGAGAAACGGGCCATATTAAAGATATTCCGAGAAGTGGTAGAAAATCAATATCTGAAGCCAAGAAACTGGATGTTGTACTGGCGTTTCAAGAAAACCACCATACCAGTTCTAGGCAGGTCGCACTAGATAATAATGTCTACCAATCAACTGTTGTAAAAGTGCTAAAAAAGGAGAAGTGGTATTCATACAAAGTACATCTGGTCTAGAAGCTATTAAAAGATGACATATAGAAGAATCGAATTCTGCGAAACCGTTATGGAAAAATGTAACAGATATCAGGGTTTCATGCAAAAGGTACTTTTTTCTGATGAAACGTCTTTTATGCTGAACAGTCACGTAAATCGCCAGCCATATCAATACTAGGCAAGTGAAAATCCACATTGGATGAAAGAGTATAGGACACAATATCCCGAGAAGGTGAATGTTTTGGACCGGCATTAAAAACAATCAAATTGTAGGGCCATATTTTTTTGAGGAAAACTTAACTGCTTCTCGTTATCTAGAATTTCTTCAGGATTATCTGTTGCCACAGCTGAATCGGCTATTACCAAATATAAATGATTTGTGGTACCAACATGATGGGTACCCACACTACGGCGTTGAGGTACGAAATTACCTTAATAACGTTTTCCCAGGTAGCTGGATACGTAGAAGAGGGCCCATCGCATGGCCACCAAGGTCTCCAGATTTGACTCCGATACACTTTTTTGGATATAGATACTCCAGATACACGTTGGAAAAGAATTTATTGCCCATCTTTCACAATATATTATTGCTGAAGGTAAACATTTATTTTAAGTTATTTGTATTAATAAACCAACAGTTTTGGTTAACCCTGTAGAAATAAATATTCAAATTATTATATCGTTGCAAAGGCGATAAGGAGACCTTTCAAATGAGCTGTCGCGTGACCTCGGTTTGTATTTAAAAAATCGTCTAACACATATATAGCAGTTGATGGCCATTCAAAAGTTAAAATTGACGTGTTTTAAGATTTTTTTTAAAAGTCATCTGTTTCTGAAATAATGAATTTATTCCATACATTTGCATCATACTGTATGAACAATGAAAGCCTTTGAGTAAACTTTAAAAAGGAAAAATTTTAAAGAAAAGCGAATTTTGACTGCAGTTAGTTATTGACAACTAAGTCATTTGTGGGCAAAATATAAAAAATTTTCACTAAGTATTTAAATTATATCATTATCATTCATATCGTTTAAACGTAAACTTTTTCGATAGTATTATTTCTATTCACCTACACTTAGTTTTGAAAAAATCCATTCTAAAACGAATTTACTTTTTATGTGATCGAATTAGTAAGAAATATAATAGGTCCTAATAAAAGCAAACCGAAACTAACAAAGCAGAAACTGTTTTATTTTGTGTCTCCATATGTTAATATCAGTATTAAGTAATTCATATAATATTCTTAGAATTTAAATAAAAACTGTAATTATTACATCAAGAACAACACCGTTAACGAAAATTCAAATGATTTCCATGAAGTCGCTGTTAGCAGGTATTTACATGAATCCACAACGGAAGCACCTACCGCATCCTCACAGAAGCTTAATCGCTGCTTTCGTATCTTCCTCAAAACCATAACTGTAAGATAATGGGATTTTCCTCAGTATCAAAGAGGGAAGTGGGTGTTCTAGCTAATAGTCTGCCTACCTTCTATTGGAGATAAAGCATGATATAAGACCAACCATTCTAAAGTAATCACTTTTAAATAGTTTTTAACGTTTAGAGATTGAGCGATAAGTTAGTGATTTGAATAACGGGTGTGAAGTTAACTGATATGATAGTTTGTTGTTAAATGGAATATTTAATTTCTTGTTAACTGAAAAAGAACAGTTGATATATAACTACATGTTAGAGAAAAAGTGAGTCGGTATTAAAGTATATTCTTGTTTTGCAGTTAGACTTTTCTATCTTAGTCTTAAAGTTAGCAGCAGATGAATAATTCGCTTAATGCTCTTAATTTTACATTGAAAGTAAATCTACAAGTGCAGCCATAAAAGTGTGTTTTACGTTTCAAAATCTTTGTTCGGTAAGTCTACTTTGGGCTTTAATTTTTGATGCAATCCATTTTAATTTATCATCAACTAGGTTTCTTCAATTTTCCGTAATCCTCTCGTTTTCGTTAATTTACTTTTAATACATCATATGTAAATCTCATAAATTATGACCTATCTTTTGAATTCAATAAGTAACTAAACTTTTATTACTAATTTGAGTACTTTTTAATTTGTCCCATAGCCAATGTGGGCCAACTCAAATATCTGTCGTAATATTATAAATTTTGCCTCTCGGACTCAGGAACTCTAGCTTATATATTATTATTATTATTATTATTTTGTAAATTTCTATCTTTTTAAAACAACCTGAAATAGATATTTAGTACTTCCCACTCTTCCTATTTTATCTTATTATTTGGTTATCGTTCGGGTTTTAAATATTGTATTGTTTAACATTTCAACTTTTTAGTTTTATCTGTAATTTTTACGCTTAAGCATTTAGTTGCATAAACATGTTGACGTTGTTCGAGTTATGATTACTACATAAATTAAAGATTTGCCTTATTGTATTTCGCGATCTTTATGTGAAACCAATCAAATACCCATCTCAAGTTAAATTGTCGCAACGAGATGAAAAGATAACCGCCATCGAATTTGTATTCAAAGCACTCGGTGAATTTAAACACATACGATGTGGCCAGTTTGTCATGCTTATAAGGAGAAACTGCTTACAAATATTCAAGGAAAGGTAAGGTGGGTGGTTTTTATGTTTATTCGCATCGTTACCTGACTCCATTCTGATTTACCACTAGAAGAAACGACGTAAAGCTATGTACCGTCAGTATTTTTATCAACAAAGCCTAATTTAATAATCTGTTTCCCCATTATCCATTTATTTTCACCTATTTATGAAGGACTCTTTACCGACTTCTTTACTTACTTATATTCTAATACTTTTGCCGTAGAAACTTTTTTAAGTTTCTGCAACATCTACATACTGGGAAGTGTCAGTCGTTTAATAAGTTATTTTAATTATATTCATATAAAATAAAATCAAAATACTTTCACATTCTTATTTCAAAACTCTGAATTCCATTAAGTTTCATCAATATTACTGTTCATATTATATATTTGTAGTAGATATTAAAGAAAAAATGAGACTAAAACACTTTAGATTTTTATTTTTAGTATTTAACTGCTGCTGGATATTTCTCAATATAATCCAATTTTCTCTATCTTGCACTTGGACTTGTTTTTGACTAGTTTTCCCATATTCGTTTATGGTAGTCTTCCTGTTATATGTATATTTTATTAAACAAAATATGTGTATTTTATTAAACAGAAACTTTAATATAAATCTCTATAGCATGTCTGCATTACAAAATCTTCTATTGTCAAATATGTGCTTCCACTGCCAGGATACTAAATAATACCGATATCCGCAACCCTATTTCCAACGGCGTATCCTATATAGTTGTTGTTGTTCGGGTTTCTAATAGGACATTAATATTAATTCTGATCTTATGATTTGGAGTCTAAAAATTTGAAATGTGAATATTTTATTTGTAATAAAAATTAATGGGCAAATAAGAAGTATAAATAGGAAGTAGATATCTTTAGAAAACCAGGTAATTTGCATTAATACTGCTATATAATATTGAAATCATACTATATTTTAAATTGAAATAATTACTTAATATTTTGATAATATTATCAAGAGATGATTTTAACATTTTGTAATAAATATCTCATTAGTTTTCGGAGTATCTTTGAACATAGCAGCATCATGATCGGTGCCCATTCTATAACCACCAGATAGTCACTTAGGCACGTTGACCCCTGTGTGTACTAGAAATGGTACGTAACAAGTTTTACACATAAACTGTGTGTATCATGTATCAAGTTTTTTATAGAACTGTGCACCTTACTTTTGCGTTTTCTTAATCAATTTTATAAATTCTTACATGTTCTCTCTTCTAATTTTACAAAATGTACAATAGATGGCTTTTTTTTAATTCGGTTTATATTGTGTTCTAAAAACAAATTTTATTTTTTTGCTATTGATTTGTCTGCGGCTGTATTTACTAATAATGTGTTAAAGTTCTATCCTACTTTATTGTACTGATAATATGGCATTATTTGATTGGAGACATTAATAAATGATTTAATGCTATTATACTCTAGACTTGGCTCTAACTCTCCGTTTTTCATTTTTGTTAGCGAAGTATAGGCATCGGTTTGTGTTTACTTTTTGATTTAAGTGTCTCTTGTTAATGAGTATTACGAACGATTACCTTATGCGAAATTTACGTTAAGGTCGTACATAAAATTATGAGAACCTTTAATTAACAAAAGGTTATATAAGTTAAAGTACTTTATAAGTAATTTTATCTTCTAGCAAAAGATTTTCGCATAGCCCAGAGGACAGAAAACGATATTGTTATATCGTTTTCGTTCATGGCCGCCAAAGCAGGTGGCGCCTCTGCATGCTAACCACTGCTGTGGTAAAATTTTGGGAGACATTCGTTGGACTTTCCGAGTTTTAATTTGTATCAGCCCAAGTGTCTGATGAGGCTGGGATATGCCGAAATGAGTCATAACACTTTAGTGATACCTATTCGAGCACGGGAAGTTTAACGAATTTGTCCTGCTAGGCCATATATTTGGCCATTTAAATCAACAAAGCGATAGCAGCTTTTGCTAGAAGAGTTATTTTTTTCATATATATATATATATATATATATATATATATATATATATATTATATATATATATATATATATATATTATATATATATATTATATATATATATATATATATATATATATATATATATATATATACAATAGAAATAAAAGCAAAAACGTTTTATTTTTGTAATTTGCCGAAATTTGAGTGTATCTAAATGATATATTTAATTACATGCTACTTCTAATTTGTTGTTTAAAAATATTAAATACTTTTCTTTTTTCTCTTGTTTGATTGAAATTTACGAATGATTATAGTTCTATTTTTTATTATTACATTACCTATTTTTTAATATTTGTTGTTCACTATATTTAAATTTTACTTTGTTATATATCAGCCTTATACATTATTTTGTTAATGTTTAATATATTGTTTTAACGCGTTCTTTATTAACTACTCCTCTGTTTTTATGTCGAACATAAAACCGTCCACGATTTAAACAGCTTGCAGTCAGTATGCCGCCTCCACCGCACTGCAGTGTCTGTCTGAGTGCATTGCGCCCACCCCCACCGCAATGCACCACGTGTTTACCGCCTTTCGCGATTTCTTTTGTATTAGTTTTGACTGTGAATATTTGGAACCGACCTCTGCCGTTATATACCTACTGGTGTATTTTCCCTTAGGATTTGGCATATCTACTGATGATGTATGTTTTTTCCGATACTATTGTACATAAAAATCGAAATAAAAAACAAAATTTCGTTCAAACAGTTAGAAATCGAGTAGGGTTATTTTAGATGATTACATTACAATAATTTTTTTTGTTATGGTAATGTTTTTTAGTAACAAAAAAAATAAGAAATCAATATCAATTTGCGCTTTTAATACATTTTGACAATAAAAATACTAATAATAGGGAATGTTCTGTAAATGTTTGGAGTTTGAATTTTTTTTTATTGTAAAACAATTTAAAAAATCTAATAGTTATAACAGGGGTCCATATTTATTTTGATTCTTACAGTTTTTTTTTGTTTCAGTACTTACTTCAGCACTTCCTCGTCAAGTGAATAGCACTCCCATAACTTACCAGAGTATGAACTCAGGCCCAAAGGTCTCATCTGGCAGTTCGTAGGTTCCGCGGCCCTTTTGCCGCCTCGCGTAAATGACTATGGCCGAGGGTACAGTCGACTCTTCCACTACCCACGACAAAGTTAACAATAATCACCCACTGGTAATCAATCATAATCATCGTTTTGCTGGCAAGCTCAAGAAAAGGAAGAGATTGAGTCAAGTTCTGGATAAGCTTACTGGTAAGATATTGTTTACAATTTATTTTTATTTAGTTCCCTTTAGACTGTGTTTTCAGTCACTTCACAATATTGTATTGTTATGGCTTTATGGGTCACAGTTCATTGGCATATTCTTATTCTTATTATGTATATATATATATATATATATATATATATATATATATATATATATATATATATATATATATATATATATATATATATATATATATATATATATGACATTATATTAGCAGATTCAATCGTTTCTATATCTTTGGTATTTTTGTCTTTTATGTTTTTTATACTACAAGTGTTGAACTTGTTTTAATTTCTCGTGCCATTTGTCAGGTATGGACAGATATTTTCAATTCTAGATTTGATTTTTGACATCCGGCTTGTGAGTAGAAATGTGACGCATTTTTGGGGTTATTATTACTTTCATTTAATTCATCAAATGTTAAGAAAATTTTTAGTGGGCAACCAGTATCTTCTGTGTTAATTGTTGATGCTTCTGTTCATTGTTTGTGTTGAAGAAAGTTGGGTGGTAAAGCGGATTGCTTGAATACAACAGATAGTGCTTCTTGTTTGTCTGAAGTTGTTAGATCATTTGTAGTTATTGTGTCAATATGGTTAAATGTTAAATGTTTTTGAACCTTTTATTTTCCTCTTTTTTTTTGCCATATATTCCTGATGGACGTAGACGAGTCAATTGACGACATGTAATTGGTCCAACTTTCATTTTTTGCATGCTTTATTAAAAATCTAGATCTGGCCCTTAAAGGTCTAAAATTGTTCAAATTATCAGGTGTATTATACTTCTTGAATATATAAAAAGCATGTTTTGTTTTCTTTAAAGCGGATGCGATTTTTCACTGTTACACCAAGAAAGAGGAGGTTTTGTGATATTTTTGATTGTTCCTATAGAATCTCTGGCTGCGTCTGAAATTATGTCATTGAAAGATAATAGTGTTGTGTCTATATTATCAGATATAACGAGATTTGGTATACATAAGCTTACTAGGTTAGAGTATTTTTTCCAATCAGCTGACTTTAATTTTCACGTTTCATATTATGGTGGTGTACAGGTTTGTTCGCGTTTTTATGACTAATTAATATTTAAAAATGATCACTGTCATATAGGTGGTCTAATGTATTCCACTGTAGAAATGAAGCTGAATCGCTGATAGATAAATCTATGGAGGAAAATGTGCTATTATATGCATTGAATCTAGTAGGTTTTCCTGTATTTAATAAAACTTGTTTTATGTTATTAATTGCTTCTAATAAGATTCGCCCATTTTTATCAGTTTTTGGGTATACCCATGCGATATTGTAACAGTTTGTGTCAACCAAAATTAATTTTGGGGCGGAATTTGTTTAATTACATTTTGAAGTTCTAAAAGAATAATTTTGTCAGGATGTGCTGATATGATACATACGCTGCATATATTGATTTTAAAATCATGTATTGCCGAAACTGCTGCTGCTTTGATATTTGTATTTGACGGAATTTGTTTGGATTGGATGGTTGTGTGTACAAAAATTCCGACTTCACCATTGGATATTTGCTGGTTTTACTTGATTGGCTAGTTTTACTTGATTGTAGGAAAGACGAGTTTCTTGTAGACATAATATTAATGGTGACAGTTTATTGATTAGCATTTTAATATTTTCAATGTGGCTATAATAGCCATTCAAGTATCATTAAAGAATGCATTTAATTGGACTATTGAGATAAATCGTAGTGGCTTTCTTCAGTGGAAAAATATCTATGTTGAATTTATTTTCTTTATAATTCTTGTACTATTATTTTTCATGCCTTCATTATTTAATTTTGAGTGAATCATTTTTAATAAGGTGAATAAGCCGTCAAAATCTTCTATATAGTTTTTAGCTGTGATTTCAAGAAATTTGGATACTATTGCGTTTATAACGAAGTCACATAATTTAGTGAAATGTAGAGTTTATGATAGAGATGCTGTAATGTCTTCAATTGGTTTTAATTTGGCTTTGACATCTAAAGCCTTTTTCTTTTTTTTGGGTGCATTTTTTTAAAGTTATAAAAGTTTCGTTTAGGTTTTTAGTTTCTGAGATTTCAGGAGATGTTGAAATTTGCCTTTGTGCTGTATTGGTTGTTTTTTTTATTATTGCTGTTTGTTATGGTTGAAGGTATATTGTGTACTATAATCGAATCATTTATAGTTGGGATATCTGCAGCAATAGGGTTGGAACAGTGGGTTGTATCATCTGAAATGTTTGTTACTGAATTATTTTAATTTACTTTCATTGATTACTACTTTTTTACTATTTTAGATTAAATAAAAACTTTTGTTTTCTACACTTCCATAAAATTTATTAAAATTTATTTTCGCTACAGCTGTTTCAGCAGATTGCGTTTATTAAGTGCTGTTGTTTTTATTATGAATCTCCACATTATAGTCTGTAACTGAAGCTGAAGAGAGCTGTTTATCTCAAGATAACCATTCAGAATTATATCTATATTTTCTAATTTATTAATTTTCCTAGATTCTACCAAAGATAGCTTGAGGACTTTATTTTCAATATGAACTTGGTAATTAACAGAATGATTATGACTAATGATCAAATTGATGATCAGTTAATTATAACAGATCATCAGTATAATACATAACCAAGACATAATGAAGATTTTAGTTTTTGGTATGGTTTTATTAAATTTTATTTATATAACTATTCCTCATATTTTTTTTATTTTATTTTAATAAGGCTTTATTGTTTCAGGAGGAGGTTCATCACCCTACGAGAGCGAACCTTCACCAGAGAACCCTGCAGTGATCAACAACAACAACATTATAGAGGCCTATAACCATAACAACAAAGGTGATATCACAATCGATATGGCAATGCATGAAAAACAATACCGGCCTGAGGTATTTAAGTTTGATATTCCCGATAGGGAAAGGTATAAAACGATTAGTGAAGACGAAGATGTATTCAGTCCTGCGAGTTCAAGTAATAAGTCCCCTCATAGCTCAACCGATTCTCCTCAGATTCGATTTAGTCCGCTGAGAATTAAAGATGATACGAGTCCGAGTCCACCATTGCTTCAACGAACAACAGTTTGTCCATGTTATCAATGTGTTACGGGGGTCGTTCTAGGCCACCATCCATCGCCTCTTCATCCCTACGATAGATTTTTTCCCGCATCACCCATTTCACCTTTGACACCGTCGTCACCAGCGCCTACATATAGCTTTGAGCGATATTTGCATTCAAAGTACCTGCCTGATATTTTTCGTAAAAGAAGCCATTCAGATTCTGACTTGCCTATATGGTTTGAAGCCGCTAAAGCTGATAGAGCTAGGGCGCCCCCTTCTTGGCCACATCCACTTACTTTATCTACTGGATGTGGTAAGGGTTCTGTAGATTCAAACACATGGTCTCCGCAAGAATCTCCGCTAGATCTTTCAATGAAATCGTCCAGAAGTCGAGAACGGTTGGAATCTTTGGCACCACCACCATTACAATTACTTCCTCCTGGATTCTTACCTCCGCGTGGTCCTGTCTCAGTACCTGTTGTAAAAGGAGACGTAGCTTCTCCTACTACAAAAGAGTCTGTAGCATCCAGATACAATTTAGAAGTTTCTCCGGTTGTAGAAGAAATGCCGCCTGGTTCAGATGTAGCATACGTCTGCCCAGTTTGTGGTCAGATGTTCAGTTTGCACGATCGTCTGGCCAAACATATGGCTTCAAGGCACAAGAGTAGACAAAGTAACGGCGAAACGGCGGCCAAAGCTTACTTGTGTGAAGTGTGTAAAAGATCATTCGCTCGCAGTGATATGCTTACACGACATATGAGACTGCATACTGGAGTGAAGCCTTACACGTGCCGTGTTTGTGGTCAAGTGTTTTCTAGGTCAGATCATTTATCCACTCATCAAAGGACGCATACTGGCGAGAAACCTTATAAATGTCCACAGTGCCCCTACGCTGCGTGCAGAAGAGATATGATTACAAGGCACATGAGGACGCACACCCGTTTCGAGCCAGATCCTGTTGCTACTCAAATCAAGGCTGAACATATTAAGGCTGAAAATCATTGAGATCTGTACAAAGAGCACTTGAAGAAATAAATGTGATGTTCAAAGAGCAAAGGCTGTTCGTACTAAACGATATCACACTGATAAAATACGCTTATTTACAATATACATATATCTAAGGAATATTGTACATTTTAAAAATTTATTAATATAATTTTGAAAATTTAAACCTTCTCTTAACAAAAATTTCTGTTAATGAGGTGTTGTACTTTAATAAAAAAAATGTAAATATCGCATTTGTTCCCATCAATCATTAATTTACTATTGCAGTTTCTATCAAAAAAGGAATAATTCAAAGTTCCGATTTCAAAAGTGCTATTTTCAGAAAAACTTAGCCATTATTTATGCAGCTTATGTCTTCGAATGTTCAAGTATTTCTTCTAGTGTAAATATCCAGTAAACTATTTCTTGTGTTATTTTGTTAGTTAAAAGTAAGACGTGCTGACTAAAAATACTTGAGGGGCCAAAACTTGATAAAAAATGCGATGAGTAAGTTTTTAATTAGAGATTTAAATTAAACAAATTTTCATCTAGTCTTAGGTATGTATTGGTTTTCAAAAGAGTATTTTTAGTTTCAAGCAAGAATTTTGATCAAAATGGAAAACGTGACTTTGACCTAGATGCTATTGTTTTTATGGCCTTACAATTTTCCATAGAATTAATGTATTCTGAAAAGAGTTTTATTAAATACTATATATATATATATATATATATATATATATATATACATATTCCTATCCATTTGATGGGAATATTTATTCTAAAATTTTTTGTTTTTCTTTAGATTAAATTCTCCTTAAAGATTTTGCTGAACTGTTACGATTACTACGTAATTCATATATAGGCATTTGGAATAAATATACATATTTAACAACAAAAATAATGATAGCTACTTAAATTAATATATGGGAAAAATGCAAAACATTGTTAATACATTCGTGGGAACAACTAAAACTTTTAATAGATTTGACAGATTTTGAATTGTTTTGCATTTTTAATAATTGTAGGTGTCAACTCTTAAATTTCACAAGGTTCTCACGTGTTTTGTATTTTGACACGATTCTTGTACCGTTTGCCATTTTTGCCTTTTTTAAAAGATCTCACACCATTCCATATGTACACAAAATTGCCAGGCCAGTGTTTACAAACGACTAAACAATTACAAGGTATTTCAAAAATAGGTTTTTTAACTGTAAAACTAAATAAAACGTTTATAAAAGCAAATGACTGAACATAATTCGTTTGTTCTCAAAAAATATTTTTGAACACACAACGTGTATATTTGTGCTAGGTATTGTTAACATTATTATTCTAACTACTCTTAAATGTGCACTATTTTCTAGATTTTTCCTTCTTCCCACTTTTTATCAATAATTCTTCTGACTTCTCATCAATAATTCTTCTAGTTAGGTATTCATATTTAAGAAAAACTGTCCAATTATTTTTTTTAATCTATATAGCTTAAAATTCTGGACAAACACGTAATACACATAATGCAAAAAAATAATATAACTTTGCACTAATATTTATATCTAGCAGCTAGTAAATTGTATTAACTTTTTAACTAACCCTAAGTAACTAACAACTTTCACGTTTCGATGTAGTTTTAATCTATTTGATTCGGATATTGCTTTTTTTTTTCAAAACACATTGATTCTAGTTCAAAACACATTTTTGAAATATTTTGTATAATCGATAACGATAGGTAGAGTGCCAAATAAGAAGTGGCCAGTGGCTATACATATGCCCGGAAAATCACTCGTTTTTTATACACTTTTATAAGAAGATTCTTATCATTCGAAATAAAACGAAATTCTTTATAGAGGATTCAAATTTCTAACCGAATTTCTAATACTAAGTTTTATTAATATCAGAAATTCAAGGAATCTCGAATATGTAATTAATTGTTTTTTAAATAGTTACTTACGCCATGCTCGGCGTGTACAGAGTGGACCATTACTGCTGGAATAGAAAGAACCAAATAACAAATTATATAAAAACAGAATAACGAAATACAATGTATTGCAGTTGATAACGTAGAATCGAAATTGTGCCAAATTCAAATTATTGTTTCCTAACGCTTCTATAAATTTTACAATTAGACCTGATCCAGCATTGTTTTCACCCGTCTTTTATCACGATTTTTGTGTTAATTTTTGAAGGATCATCTCTTTTAATTAAAACGAGGTACGAAGTAGTGGAATTTGGTTCATAATACTTATCCACAATTAGTGTTAAGCAGATAAATATTAAAAATTATTTCTGGAAAGAAGGGAAAAGTTTACAAAAAAATCTTTAAATATTTTCATGACATTATTTTCAGGATTGTTAATAATATAGAGAATAAATCACAAGTTCTAAATGTAAGACCTTTCCTTTTCAAACGCACAATCATTTTATATGTCATTACTAAAGGAACATCCTGTAGAAAAATTCTGAATATATGACAAAATAAATTCTCGACAAGCTAATAAATAATTTTTTTTGTACTAATGTTGAGAGCATGATTGATTAAAAATACTATTCTATTCACGATAATTTCTCAACTGTAAAGTCAAATAGTAATCAGCATAATTTAGTAATAATTTAACAAGACTTGTTAGAATTAAAATATTCAGTATTTTATCAAGAGATGTGACAACGATACTTTTTACGTTAATAGATCGGTAGTTTTGGGTAGCTGTACTTTGTTTTTTAATTAATAAATATGCTAAGACTTAGCAAAAATGAAGTGTTTTTTGTCGCCGATTACAAAATTTTTATTTTAATTTCTGTTTTAATATGATAGACCATATTCAGTCATTTAACTCGTGTGTACTTGATGTGAATTTTCTAATTTTTCAGTATAATTTGTATAATTTGCATATGCTTATTTTATCTGTTGATAGATAATTTTTTGTTGTGGATTTTATCAAACTAAACAAACTTACTACCTTGCAAAATACCACTAACATGGCATTACAGAATCAGCTGGTCGTTTTTTATTTCTTTTATATAGTAGATATTGTTTTGGTAATAGCTTTTAATAAATATTCAATAACCTACAAAGTTGAAAAAAATGTATCAACAGATTTCCAAAGTGCCAAAAAATTCAAAAATTCATGACAAAATTACCTTCTATGAAATATTTAAGTAGCTATTCCTTTATGGTGCATTTTTTTGAAATAGCCATAGCCAAATAGACAGATATAGAGCTCATTTTTCTGTACTTTATAAATGAGTTTAGTGCCAATTACGATATTGTCCGTTCCTTATCGATTCCCTAGTTTCTAAATGTTATTTTTATTTTAAAATCTAAAATGAGATTTTAGGCAAGTGCCAAAGATTGGACGAATAAATGTGCAGAGAGCCATGGCAATAGGTAATTAGATGTTACCTACTGTAAATCCCTAGTGAAAAATTGCAAATCTATGTAATATAAAATACAATGATGGAAAAGGGTTCATGGGCTAAATAAAAGAAGATGAAAAACATACCACAACAAATTTACATTAGTCGTCTGAAGGAATAATAACCAAACAGGACCAGACGAAAGTTGTTCAATATTAAAACTACAATTAAACTTAGGCTTAATTCATTTTACTCCCTTAGATTATTTCTATAGTTGCATAAAACAGTTAATTTTAAAATAAAAACTAATCTCTAGATGACGAAAATCGGTATGTTTTTACCTATGTATTAATATTCAAAATAATTTAGATAACCAGAAGACTTTTCAAAGCAGATGATTCGTCGAGGTATACGGAATTATATATAAGCTGTTCCAGGTCAGGAATATACTGCCTTACCAAACTTCTCTTACTCAATTATATAACAGTTTCCTTTAAGTTCATGACACCAACATTAACGATGTCTGGAGTTTTTACAAGGGTTTCTGCCTTCAACTGTTTCTCATTTCCGTCTTCGACGATTCTTAGATTTTCGTATCTACTATCCATCAAGATATGCTTTAAATTCGTGCAAATTCCCATTTATACGCTGGATTCTACTTCGTAGTTGGGCTTTGTATATTTGATTTAGATGGGCGTCTCCATACTATTTTCCATTCGATTGATAAAATCTAATAATATCTAAGAAAAATATAGCCGTAAACTGTTAACAGCAATACTTATTAAAACTGCAGTCCAGGACTCTTTTCTTCTCATTTTTAATACCATTAAATTGACTGAAGCAGGAGGTGCATTAAGAAGATTGTCATCAAATGTGCCAATTTTAGTGTTATGCGATTATTTTAATAGACTCCGCAACTATTTTAATCTAGGTTCCAACCTATGCTTATAGCCAATGTACGAAAGGAAGAGAAATGTAAAGGTTACATAAGGGCTGGTTATACAGGTGTCAAAATATCAATACTCATGTTTAAATGAAACAACTTTCATTATTATTAAGGGAAACCATTAAAATAAATTAAATAGTTTTACTTTCTACCTTTGGCCAGAGGCGAAATATTTAAATTTACAGATACTGAACAAATAAAACCCAATAAAATACAACAACTTTAACAAAATACTCAAATGCCAGCAACTGAATTACAAACAAACACAAATTAGAATTAACAAATCTATTTGAAAGGATTTGTCAAGTTTGTCTCTCTCTCAAGGGCTACATTGCTGTACATAATTCCTTCCTCTCGAGGTAGGCTAATACCTATTTAGGCTTTTATATATCTAATATTTCGATATTGTAGTATTATTGCTTAAAAAGGTTTAACAGATACAAAACGATAATCCATCTTTAAATACTCTGCTTCATTCTCGTAATATTAATTTTACAACTATGTGTATAAATGAATAAAATAAAAAAGATGGATTTTTCCGGTGAAATATTTTTATTTATTGAATAACCAAATATAAAAATATTTTAATAAAACTTAGCATTATTAACTGTATGACGTGGCTAAAAATTATTTACCTATAAATAGTAGTGTTGTTTGTTATATTATTATATAACTATTACGTGAATAACGATGTTTTAAGTTTAAAACTAGGTATATAGTACTAACTGCTTGTTCATTTCATCCTAGATTGAATAAAGACGAGAACATTTTAACAGTTTCCATTCCTTGTGGCTTTTTGGTCTCCAAGTCACAAGCCTTGATCTTCTTTAATATATGTTGCAAAAAGTACGAAATTAATATCCAATAATACATTTTTTGGTATGGTCTTAGGAGGGAATTTAAATCATTTTTAATTATTTTATTTAACTAAACTAAATTTAAACAAAAATTTCGAATGATAAGAAAAAGTAACTAAGTGTGATCATAAGGAGCTTAAATTTGAGTCACTATTAGTGACAACTTGTTATAGAGGTATGTTCAAATGACATGAAGCAAACAGAATATAAAGACAAGAAACAATTGGATGATTGTAATGTGTCTGTCAAAAAATTGATAGGTTCAAATGTCCACCATATATTTACAAAAATATCAACATTTTTTGATCTACAAAATTATTTTTAAAATGTTTGTGTACCCAAGAAACACAAAATTGCTAGCTTGTCCTAAGATTCCTTAATATTACGAGTTTCTTTGTTAACATTCTACATTGATCCTGTTCTATTTATATTCATACCATTGATTCCACACATTAACATATAATTACTGAGATAGTAGTGTTTTGTCTTTAAACTGGTTTTTGATAATACGTGGTATAGTTGTAAACATTTTTTTTTAGTTAATATATAATAACGTTATTGTTTTAATAGATTTACCAGTTCAAGAAATAATTTTATTTTGACTTATTATTAGACCATTAAAATTTTTATGAAAGTGACATTGTATGAGAGTTTATTAATAATTTAAAACTTGTTTTAATGAAACGTGTGTTTCAATTTTGTTACAAAACTTTTTGATACCTCCGTAAAAGCTACTAAAGAGATTTCTAAAGGTAAGTTAATAGATATTTAACTTTAAATAAAATTGTTGATCGACATAAACAGCTCGGATAACTTATTTGAATTTGTTTATAGAACCTTTGATTTAATGTTCCGGAATTGTTTATTGCTGACGTTTTATCTCTAACAGAATTGTTTTGAAGGCGGTACGAGAGTTATTAATTATTTGTATTAATTAGCAGTTCCTGGAAGAAGTGCAATCCTTTTTCATCACTGCTTTAGTATAATATACTGCAACTGCGACTTCATATTTTACGAAAAGACTGACGGGATGGAAAAGAAAAGTTCGGCTAGCTTGTTTGTTGCTAGCTTTAACATTAACAAATTTAATGTCTGTTACAGCTGAAGACTAAACGACAAGAACAAACAATTCTGATACATGGCATATAAATCCCGAAAACAATGTTGCTTTAAAAATTATTGTCCGAGTACTATAATTAAATTTAACCAAAATATGTAAAATTTGTAGTATACCACAAAAACACAGGATGAATAAAAAGTAGAAAGGCTTAACAATATTTGTGTGTTTCTGAAACTATTAGGCTGTGAGTAACCTCACTTACATTTTTTGATGTTTTTTGATCAAATGACTAAACAGTGTAAATGACATCTAAATATCAGGGTACGAAAATGTGGTGGATATGTATATTTGCTATATATTATGAACGATATGCGAATACTGTGATATTTGTACATTTCGTTGTTTCTTTATTACTGTGAGAGTATTTTATAAATTTTATGTTCTATTTTTGATAATAACGAGTATTAATATTTATATTATCGAACGATTAAAATTGTCTTTATCTGTTCTTCATGTGTTTTGTTTGTATGGGGCATTAGATTACTAAATTAGTTAGTTTTATGTGACACATATTTGGTGTACTTTACAAGCACAAACATACATATTTGTACATGTTCAATCCGTGAAATTATATTTGTTATGGTTACAATATACGAATTTATTTCGATTTCTTTGCTATTCGACAAAAGACTAAAGCTAACAGTAATTTTTATCAACTGTTTGATATAAAATATGGGACATTTAGAATTTTTTATGTTACAGGTAATTTTATTCATAACACAAGTTTTTGTATGTTGGGATGTTGTACTAAATTAAATCCAAGATAAGTTTGCGCCTGTTTTTTTCATTGTATTTATATTTTTTTAACAATAATATTAATGCCTGCAATCAGTTATGTCTTATGTTTGTCTGCATATTAAGCAATTTAATTGCGTAATTTAAAAGAAACAAATCCCATTCTATGATTAACCCCGAACTGGCGGTTCATAATTCCATATAACTCTTTTCTTATTATTTTCAAACATCAAATATCAATTTAAATATTAGGTTTATATGGGATTAAAGTACAATAATTATTGGTTGTAATAAAAATTACATTTTTAATTAACAAATGTTTGACGTTCGATTTTATTTACAGAAATCGTTTTCAAAAAAAGGTTATTATACAAATTCTTAAAAATGTCTAACCAAAGATTTTGTTATTGGTTATGTTGTCACAAAATTGACATGCTGGACCTCGATCTTGTAGGCAATAGCATATAATAGCTGTACAATATTCGAGGGTGGTTGTTTTTACCCTAGGAATATTTAATTCTGACTGTTTTGTTCATTTTGTTTTACGTGTTAGTGTAAAAACAACTGTATCATTATTATGGTTAGGTAGGTTAATTGAGCAAAAAAGATTTGTGTTTGTGTGTATTGTGTGTTGCATATGTCTTGTGTGTAAGATTGTAGACAATGTTTTTCGGCCTCCTATTACCCCTCTATTTTTGGTGTATTCTTTTTGTTGACTTCTTCTTTTAGTATTGGCAACCAAAGTCTGTTGCATTCTGTTGATGGCTTTGTTACACACTTTTCTTCGAAAATTACTTCTTCAGCTTCTCTCGTTTTATGTCTGTTTTTTTTTTCATGAATATTGATGCATTTTGCATTGTAATCTGTTCTCGTTGTGTCAGGCATTTTAACATATCTGGGATTTATCAAGAGTTTCTGTTCTTGATGTATGTTTCGATAAATCCGAAATATGTTAACATGCCTAATACAATGAGCACAGACCACAATAGAAAAATGCATCAATAATTATAAAAAAATTTACATAAAGAAAAAGAGTCAAAGAAGCAGCGCTCATCCTACTCATCGAAGAAAACTATGTAGCAAACCCATCACCAGAAAGTAATAGGCTTTGGTTATCAATACTAAAACAGGAAGTAAATAACAAAAATATACCAGCAATCATCTATAATCTTACATACAACACATATGCAATACACATCAACACAAACCTATTTTTTTGCTTAATTTACGTACTCAACCACAATAACGATACAGTTTTTTACACAAACATACACCTAACACACAATATACAAAACAGTCAGAATTTAATATTCCTACTGTAAAACACTACCCTCGAATATTAGTAAAGCCTAATGTATGCTAATGCCTACAATATCAAGGTAGATAATGTCAATTTTAAAATGACATAACCAATAACAAAATCTTTGGTTATACATTTTTCAGAATTTGTATAATAATCTTTTTGAAAACGATTTCCAAAGTTTCCAAATTAAAACGCCAAACATTTGTTAATTAAAATGTGATTTTCATTACAACCAATAATTGTGACTTAATCCCATATAAATATAAAATTTAAATTAGATATACCACAAGAAACTAGTCTCAGAATCAAGTAACAAGTTTTTAAACTTAACTTTTATCTGTCCTAGATTTTTTTTAAGACTGGCAAGTTTATTGACATACTTTGATTTAAAAACTTCCATTTTATAAATTGCCATGATCTATATTAGTCTGAAGTATTTTATTTCCTTGCTTGGTCCACTTGCTTATCATTATTGCGCAAGTAATTATCTTGCATTATATCCATATCTATACCCATGTTTATTTTTATCTTTCTCTCCTACTTCTTGCTTCTTCCAGGAAGATACAATTCAGCCATTGGCGCAAATCGTAAAGGTATTGTCGGAATAAAGAAATTCCTATTATTATCTTGAGGTTTTTAACAACCTCGTATTTAGAAGTTTAATTAAATCGCCATCGATGAGAATTCTCTTGACTCTATACTTTTTCATATACATGGTAACATTCGATGTCTTAGCAAATCCTTATTAAAATGGATATTCTAGATACTTAAAATCACTTAAATAGTAATATATCCTACTACTGTTGAATATCTATGAAAGACCTGCTCTCTTTTCACACTTTATACAATTTTTCCCTTCTTTTATTTTTTCTTTATCTTCAATTGACGATCACCATTTGATGTTATATAGTTTTATTTGATATATTTATTTTCTTTTATTTCTTACTTCAATGTCCAGCACAATAAACTCATGTTGTTAGCTTAGAGTCATACTGACTATTAACTTGCAGTCCATAAATTCCCGTATATTTTCAGTTCTTGGTATGAAATATTATATTTGAGGATGATTTTGTCCGTGTATATATGTTGACTTTGCCGCTTTGGAAAAAATAATGTGTTAATAATTACCGCATTTAATATGACTGCTAGCTCCAAAATATCATCTTCAATATCATTTCTAGTTCCAAAGCTTAATCCTTTACATGTCTTTATACTGTCTTTGTACATGTCTATTACTTTCTTTTATTATTTTCTCCTTTAACGGAATATCTCTAAGTAACCTCCTAAGTATGAATCCCAATTTTTTTGTGAAGAGTGTAAGAAGAATATTAAGTTTAAATAATTTTAGTTTTACGTCATATTCTTCTTAATTGCTTTAAACAAGTTATTATACCAGTTTTAAAATTTAGTTACATGCTTCTTGAGAAAAAATTAATTAAATATCTATTATCAAAAATATTTTTATTCAGGAAAAGAAAAAAAGAGAACGGAAATGCTACTGTAGAATTTATCAGACTTATGTTATGCATAATTTCACGGATCTATTTTGATGTTATCTGTGTGCCACCAAAAACGTCCTGTTTATAAAATATGACATTTAAAAATTGTGCCACAAAATCTTGTATGTTAATGTTAAATGTACTTTTTTGTTTTATTGTTTAAGATTTGTAGTAGCATTAAAATCTGTGAAATAATACAAATTGTTTACATTATCATCCTCAATATTTAAGTGTTTAATTTGTTTCCTAACTTAACTACAGACTGCAGATATACTATACTGCTACTATAATTTATTTCAGGTTTACTGATTTTAATGCTACTGCAATATTTAGGTGTTATTCAAACTATTGTTAACAAATTATTACTGAAAAGGTTTTAAACCTTTCTTTTATATTTATGTATATTTATTTCATTTTGTTCAGTTCGTAATGCATGTACAAAGATATAGCTACTTAATAATTTAATTTTGTTATAATCTCTATTTAATTTTTCTTAAGTTAAGATTCTGCGAATCTGTTTTTATGATTTTCTGTTATACTTAAAAAAATAAATAATTTCAGTTAAACTTTTTTTTATATCCTTCTTTGATTTTGCACCGAAACCATAGGATTTACGCATGATTATAAACAACTTTTTTATTATAATAAAACTTATTCAATTATCTACATTTTCCGAATGGAAAGGTAGGATTCCGATTGAAATAATATTCTGATATCCACAGATCACGGTTTGGTTTTATCCATTTGTCTTTTTATTTTCTTCTCTTATACGCCGTATGAATCATCGCATCGTTACCATGTAACCTGTAACAGTTTGGAAACCTGTTCTGCTAAACATATTAATATCATGATGCTAAGTAGGACTATTGAATTTTTTTTTAATGATTTTTAGTTTAATATCTTGACTAGTAAAATATTCAGTGAATCCATCACCATAGAAACAAAAATTTAATTATTGATATTAATTAAAAGATTTGGTATTCTTGGAACTATAAATATGAAGAAGTATTATTGGAGTAGTTGTCGTGACACTATAGTGTTCAGACGTGTATCTATACAGTGCTATGTCAAAAGACCGTTCCCCATCGTATCTTTTGAACGGTTTTTGTTATAATAGAAAAATTTGGAGGGAGGTAACAAACAGACGTAGGCTTCTCAATTAGTCATAACAGGTGACGTAATAGTGACAGATGACGTTACAGCGCCACTGTGACTGATAATTTTAAATGGGACCTTAGAGCAAGTAATACCTCGTTTGACAGGTATTGAAAATACCTATTCAACCATACTAATTATATTTAAGTTTAAGCTTATTTTGATAATAAATTATATAAATACTAAAATTGTAGTTTCGCATTTAATAAATAAATATTAAAATCTCCGCCTTTGGTTACTTGTCAAAATGTTGACGTTTTTCAATTCTCTTATTGTTTTTACGTCAACGTCAACTTTTTTAACAATTAATTAAAGGCGGGCGTTAGGATTTTAAATGTCAAACTAGAATTGTAGTATTTATTTAATTTATTCGTCAAAACCATCTTAAATCCAAACAAAATTAGTATGATTGAATAGGTATATTAAAATAATTGTAGTTTCGCATTTAATTAATAAATATTCTAAAGTTCGCCTCTGGTCAATTGTCAAACGATTTGACGTTGACGTAAAAACAATTAGAGAATTGAAAAACGTCAACCTTTTGACAAGTAACCAGAGGCGGAGGTTTTAATATTTTTTATTATTTTTTAATAAATGTTTTGTGTTCCTGTATTTCTCACACAAAGTGTACCATTCACCTGACGTGTTTAACGATGGTGATTCTCCGACAAACTGAAAAAAGTTTTTTGTGAAATTTGCCTGCAGAATGCGCCTCCGAGCCAATAACAACTGTATACTTCGCATAATTATTGCAACTACTTCCCTTCCTCTCTATAATCAAAGACTTAAGTAAAACATTGTTTTTTCACGCAGCAATTATTGCGAGCTGTGTAAATGACATTTAGGCACATCATCCCAATGCTCCATTCTTATTTAAAAAATTTCTGACAGAAACTTGAAATTAAGTTATTATCTGGAATGCCCGAACGAGACGCTTCTATTGATATAAAACGTCCTTGGACTCTGGAATACGTGAACTTATTAGCTCCGGCATCCTATTAAAATTTATCAATTAGATCAGACTTTACTCTCATTTAAAGGCGACATATAACTTATCTTCGTCAGGAGCCCAAAGATTATTATCATTATTATTATTATTATTATACATAAGCGAGGGCAGAAGAACTAAGTCCCTATTATGCCCAAAAACAAAGAAATTTCATTAATAATCTACTAGTAAAAATCAAAAATTACAAATAAAAGAAATAAAATTACAATTTTTGGTTTAAAAGAAAAACAATATTTTGTAAAAATATATATATACTATAATGTAAAACGGTCAAGTCTGTTTTTGAACGAGTTGGTAGAGGAAGCAGAGACAATGTAAGGTTATTCCAGCACTCAAAAACTCTATTTTGTAAAAAGTTCTGCCTTGATCTTGTAGAAAAATTTGCTTTCTTCAGTTTGAACTGATGACCTCTGAGGCGTTCATCTTGATTAAAGGTAAACATTTCATCGAGATTTCCAGAATTGAATTTTAATATTTTAAAAGTTATAATTAATTCTCCACGTTGTCGGCGAAGTTTAAAAGAAGTTAGGTTAGCCATACTAAGTATTTCTGCATAAGAAGGTCTTCTCGGTCCCAAAGAAATTCGAGTGGCTTTTCTTTGGACGTTTTCCAACATAGTCTTGTCTCGAACCAGATTAGGATACCACTCCAGCGTATTCAAGTAAGGATCTTACGTACAGAGTGTAAAGTTTACAGAATGATTGCATTGAATAGAGGTAATATGGTCGGACCAAGTTAGGCTGCTGTTTATGATAACACCAAGATCGTTATACGAAAACACAGAATCTAATGGCTGCCCGCTAAAAAAGTACGGCACAACTAGGTCATTTTTACCAATTCGAAGCACTACACATTTTTTCGCGTTTAAGGGTAGTAACCACTGGGAACATCAAGTTAAAATAGAGTCCAAGTCCATTTGGAGGGTTAGCTGGTTTGTGATTGGCTTGGCATATATTTTTGTGTCATCAGCGTAGAACGATATTTTACTTGAGACATAATAGGGAACATCGCTGGTGTAAACCGTAAACAGCAGAGGTCCAAGGACGGAACCCTGAGGCACTCCACTTTCCACTAACCTGTCCTGTGAGAAAGATTCGCCAACTCTAACTTTGTAATATCGATCTGTCAGAAAATCATCTATCCAACGAAGTAAAGTACCGCGAATTCCAAAATGCTCTAGCGTATGTAGAAGTCTGCGCTTAGGTACAAGGTAAACGGCTTTAGAGAAATCTAGATAAACAACGTCGACCGGCTGCGAACTGTTAAGGGATGACGTCCAGTCGTTAACACAATGTAAGAGATTGGTTAGAGTAGAGCGACCAGAGACAAATCCGAATTTGGTCATCTCCTCGGAGATAATGGCTTTCATAACTTTGGCAACTACTGGCAGCAAGCTAATCGGACGATAATTGTTGGGGTCGAGTTTGTTGCCTTTTATAAAAATACGGGTAACGGAAGCTAATTTCCAACTAGGTGGTAAGGAGTTCTGGATGAAAGAAGTTTACATACTTTTTAACAGTTTTGGTGTTAAACCATCTAAACCGGGTAAAGCGGCTATGCGAAGTTTAATTAAGTGTTGTTTGACATAATCCACTGTGAATTCAACTTGCTGTAAGGATGCGCCGACACGATTACAGTTAATAGCAGGTAGATAACCATCATTCGATTCTTTAGTAAAAACCCGTGAAAATGCTAAAGAGAGAGTTTTGGAAGATTCTTTGTCAGAAGAGCATAAAGTCTGGTTTTATTTTTGAAGTAGAGGAATGGAAACTTTAGACGTCATGGAGGAACGTATGTATTTGTAGACTTTTTTAATGTTACCGCTTTCGATAACATTTTCTTCAAAATTTTGTCTTAGGGTTTTTAGAGATGTTTTTAAGTTACTTGAAAATCTGCGGTGGCTTTGGAAATCACTAAGAAGCCCGGTTTGTTTAAATTTTCACCATAGATGTCGTTTGTGATTAATTTGTTTAATTGCTGTTCGATTTCTCCAGGGTTTAAGGTTGTTTTTATAATTCTTACGGAAAGTGGTATTTGTAGAAATTATATTGTGGACTTTATCGAGAAATGCAGTCCACATTAATGAGGAGTCGTTTAAGTTTGCAAAAAATAAATGCCAGTCGATTTGAGACAGTTCAATGTCCACTTCAGAAAAGTCTGTAGTAGCATGTTACAATATTATTTTTGCGGGGTAATATTTAATTGAACTGAGTGTGAGCCGTTATAACTACATGATCTGACTTTTCTATTGGAGAACTGACTTCGAGAGATGAAATCAGCTGTTCGTCATTAATAAGCACTAGATCTAAAGTAGAAGGTTGGTTATTATTTCTAAATCTAGTAGGTTCTGTAATGAGTTGTATCAGGTTTGAATTTACTACAAAGCTTTTAAATAAATTATGAGCGTTTTCGGCGTTAGATAATGAAGATATTGCCAGGTGATCTCTGGGAAGTTAAAATCTCCAGTGATGATAAGATTATCAAGAGATGATAGTTCTTCAAGTTTTGTGAAGAAAACATTATGGTCTGCAAGTAGTGTAATAGGTGGACGATATATACATACTAAATTAAGGCAAAAAGAGTTTTTAGTAACAGATAAGTGAATTGCATCCATTCCAGTAATATCTATTAGCTTAATGTTAATTTTGAAAGTTGTGGTAATAATATTAGATAAGTAAACCGCCACCCACACGATTTTCTCTGTCTTTACGATATATTGTATATCCATTTATATTAACAGAGGAGTCAGGAATTGTGGGTTTAAGCCAGGATTCGGCAATACAAATAATGTCCGGTTTAAGAAGTTGCACTGTTCATACAAATTCGTCAAACTTAGCGGAAAGTGAATCTAAATTAGTATATAGAAATAGCCAGTCATTAAATTTGTCGGTAGAAAAATTATAAACGAAATTTCGTGATTCTGGGAGTGCCATTGATGTATTTAATAGTTAAATCATGTTCACCGTTATTTTTGCAAGTTTCTATTTCACTTCGGAGTTCTATAAACGTTTTTGTAGACTTAAATAAACTCAGTTATTTTATTATCAAAATCATCAATTTTCGTACGAATTTCCATTTTAAAATCTAGCAGAAGATCTTTTATTTCTGAAATATTAGAAATATTGGAGCTCTATGAGTTACAAAGTATACTCAGTCCACGAATTTTTGTCGGGTGACGCTATCCTCCGAAGAAAGGTCGGTGCATGTGATAAGTATTTGTCACTTACATCCAAAGCACTGGAGTTTACGGTCAGCTTTCGCTATGATGGTTTTCGATCAGTTCGAACAAAAAGAGGTGGACGCCATGGTCCGATTTTTCGTGTATGTAATTAGTATTTGGTTTTATATTAATAAATTGTGGAATGGTACTTACAGTAATTATTTGTTGTAACTACACTTTTTACACAAATTTTTTACAAAAACCACTGACTATTGATATATAGAACAATCATGCAAAATTTCTTTGCGAAATAATTATTTTCTACAGAGTAATCGTGAAAATCAATACGAGCACCAAATTTGACGTGTGTCGTCAACCAACTAGCAGTTATCCGCATATAGGAAGGAACATGAAAGACTATAGAGTATATATTAGAAACATACCTCGTATTATTCCGAGTGCTTAAAATAAGCGTACACGCGAAGAAGATAATTGTACAGTACGTGAGTCTCACCCCAAAATTATTAAAACATTTCGATAACACAATTATTCACATTCTGGAACTGTCAGGGTTTTAACAGTTTGCACGAAATCTGTAACGAAATTGGGTATTTATTATTTGACGTATCACAGAAAATTGGCTCACTCATCTTCTGGTAATTACTTTGAATTATTTTTTATCTTATCATATAATTCAATCGGACACTACTAAAAAAAAAATCAACTGAAAGAGCAAGTAGTGGACTTACGAATGATTTAGATGAACAGTCTTTACTTGTACAATTATGTATATTAAATATATAATATATATATATATATATATATATATATATATATATATATATATATATATATATATATATATATATATATATATATATATATATATATATATATGATGTGGTATCTCTTTTCAATAATTTACCTCTATCTAGTGTCGTTACCTACCTAAGAAATCACTGGAACTCCATCCAACCTAACAGTCCTGTATCCTGGGATGTATTTGCAGAACTGTTGCAATTATTATTTGACACCAATTTTTTCGTCTTTGATGACAAATATTATTTACAAATATTTGGGACACCTATCTCTCATCCTAGTTAAATTTGTACTGGATGATTTAGTGTCTGACCGTCTTTTGATTTCCAAATACCTTTTATTAAGCGGTATGTTGATGACCTATTACTAGCCTTACCTCCAGGCAAGATACAGGCCACCTTGTCTTTGTTCAATGAGTTTGATCCTAACTTACAGTTCACTGTTGAACTTGAGGACCCCACCACTAATAGTATTCCCTTCTTAGACATGCGTGTCATCCGAATTAGAGACAATGCTTTAACCACAAGTTGGTATAGGAAACCACTGGTCTCCAATAGGTTTCTCCACTCCTGTCATCCTTTTAAATATAAATTAAACCTTATCAAAGCTTTAAGCGGTAGGCTGGATAGGCTGACACATCCGGTTTATCGAAGAGAATCGCTTCTACTGCTCAGAAACATTGATTGAGAATTCCTATCCATCTTTTCTTATTAGTAAATAACTATATTCGCAGAGTTATGGTTCCTCTCTAAATGATATACCCAATGGTGACCAACTTTGAGAAATATCAAACACTATTATCAATAACACTGTTCTGCCTACTACTGTACTTGGGACTCCAACTACCCATTACTCCTCTTAACCCTATTTTCCTCATGTTACTGAAAAGCTTATTAAACTGTTTAAATACAATAACGTTCCTGTTAAAATTGCTGTTAAGAATGCCAAGACGGTCAAAAATTTGTTTTCTAAAACCAAAACACCCTTGTCCCTTTTGGAACAAGTTAATGTCATCTATCAGATACCTTGTGCTGAGTGTGACTCGTGCTACATCGGTCAGACATGGAGATCACTTCAGTCTTACATCACACCGCAGTGATATTAACCTATCCAAGCATACTTGTGCTCTTGTTCAGCATGCTATTAATACAAATCACAAAGTGGACTTTAACGAAGTTAAGATTTTTGGCAACGAACGTAATCTCGTGAAAAGGCAGTTTTTGGAAATGTATTCGATACTGAACCACTCCAACGCTCTGAATAAGAGAACGAACATTAGTAACCTGAGCCAAATTTATCCTGCATTGATATGCAGAACTAGGCTTTATCAGTTCTTTACTTTAATATTGTCTCCTATGGTGTGTTTTTGTATACATTTTCACTTTTAAATAAATTCAAATAAAATTTTCTTTTGTTTACTTAAATCATGATTGCTATTCAACTAATAATTTATTGATTCATTTATCAATGTTATAAAATAAAAAAAAATTTTGATGAAATAGTTTAATAAAATTTTAAATTAATTTGATTCATGTAATTCTCTTTAATTACTCAGTTCTAGAATATTATGAACCTTGGACTGTTGAAGTTGAATTAAATCTTTACCTGTGGCTGGTTAACCAGCTACAACTTAGTCACTTGTATTAGGATATGGAAGGATCGACCTCACTTGTTTGTTTTTCATCGAACCATTCTTTGAAAGTAAAATGGTGTTTCCAAGCATCTGTTGCTTTCTTTTTATTGGTTCGTACAGACAAGGATTTCTCCTTACTATATCATATCTTTAAATTTACCGCTCCAATGCATTAGCGGTTGGTAATTCGCCTTGTATTGTCATGTTTGGACTTTAAGGACACTGTCTCTCACGGGATGGTTAGTTTTCTTTAAAATAGATCCCATTTTCCGAGTGTTTTCGAGAAGTGTAGAAGCTCTTTGTGGTAACTTTCATTACATATTTTAGAAGATTACTACAGAAAACTTTTGCAATCATTTTAATAATGTTACCCAAAGACAAAATTAAACTAAATTAATATTCTATTGTTGGAAGGGTGATCTTGTGATCTTGTTAGTTTCTCGGCGAATACTAGTTTTTTACATATTTTTTTTTACATTACATGTATAATAACCACATGTTTCTTTTGCTGTTCTAAGTCTGTGTTAAAATGTAAAATGTACTTAGTTTCAATTGATTGTTTATACAACTAAACTATTCAATGGTTTAATGTCTCAAGCTTTTTTACATTCTATTCCTTTGACTGCTACATGTCTTTTTGAGGTAACACTTTTGTATTAACCTCTCTATGGATGTTTGGTTTTTTCATATTATTCTTTTTATATGAACTGATGACGATATCTGATTAGAGAGCGAAACAAACGATGGGAACAAATAATTTTTAGAGAAAATGCATCTTTCTTTTACTCAAATCCCCCCTATTTCGACATATTAATTACTTCCAAGGAAGTAAATAAAGTTCTCAATATCTGCAAATGCAATAAATATCCTGGTTCTAACGGGGTTCCTTATGAATTCTTAACACATTTCTCTAACAACTGGACCTTATACCTAGCTTTACTTTTTAATAAAATACTTAAGGAAAAGCAAGTTCCTTTATCCTGTAGTAATATAAACAAAACAAAGAAACAAAAAAAGGACCAAAGAAAGACTCTAGTAATTACCAATGCAATTTTCTTGACTTCAGTATGTTAGTCAGGATTTCAGCCGCATAGAGGTTGCGCTGAAAATGAATAGCTACTTTTCTCAGCCATTCAAATATAACTCCGGCTTCCATAACGTAATGTTTTTACCATATCGGTTTACTTTTAATGCGTATTTTGAGTTAAGTCGATGATTCGAACGGGTACATACCGCTCTGAGAATCAGTATAGAAATTAGCTGTTTATCACAGTAAATAGTTTTAAAAGTATTTAACCATGAGAAAGTGATTAGTCATTTGTTGTGTAGAGTTAGTAATATTCTTCAGTAAGAAATTGTTTATTAATAATTTTCTAACCAAAACACTCAGCTGTGTTGACATTTTTTGCTATATTTAACATTCTGTGCGAAGTTTTAGCCAGGCAACCAGTTATAAAGATATACATTCCAATTGCTGACTATCATCGAAGTCAAAACTTTATCACAAGAAAACGAAAAGTAGTTACTTTTGACTACATGAGTAACTTTTAAAATCAATGTTCTTCTACAGTTAGCAACACCATGTCTGAAAACAATATCACCAGTAATATTCAAAATTCATACGCAACTGCCATTATGTCAAAACCAAAACCGAAATATCCAAAAAAAGATCAAGCAATATTAATACAAGGAGAACCAAACTTACTACTATTCGACTTCGTCAAAGCCATAGGTAACATTGTTAGCCTCAAAACCATATGCTTCGCCTGAAGAATTTCCAATAATCGGATATACATCCACTTAACAAATCCTAAACTTAAGCATATTATAACAAAATATCCTACGATTACATTCAAATCTGTTGAATTACCCGTAAGAAGACTGGTAATTCCAGCTAAAAGACTCGTAATCTCCAAAGTCTACCCATTAATACCTTATGTAATTATATAAAAACACCTTCAAGATCTAGGTCTTCACTTGCCTTAACAGTGTCATATATAAAAGGCGGAATCCCAAGTAATGAATTTACGCATATTATGACCCTCAGCAGACAAGTTTACGTTACTCTAACCTTAGATTGCTTGGAACTTCATAAATAATTCAATTCAACAATAGTTAGTACATAATATTTCTCTCCACTGATAAAATTGGCATGTTTTTTGTACAAAAAAAAACATGCCATTCTTTGTGTCTAAAAATATATTTTCTTTATATTATATCCTAACTACCAATTTAGAGGCCAGAGCAATAACTGTCTGGTATCCCGACAAAATAACTATATACATATTCCACCGATCTACAACTTAACAGAAAGCGAGTAAGATGATTTAATTCGCCAACTACCCAGCCCTTTTATACTGGTTGAAGACTTTAACGCTCACTTTAATACTATGTGGGGCTTTAAAAAAATATTTGAAGGAAAAACCGTACAGACCGTATTAAGATCCAATAATGCTTGTCTGATGACTAGTGGAGTCAGTACATATTTTAACATTGCGTCAGATCTTCTAGCGATCTAAGCATCTGTAATCCCAAGTCTGCGTACAATATGCGTATCTAAAAAAGCAGTACCCTGGTGGAAATTAGAATGTGAACTAACTGTACGTTAATGTAAAATAGCCCTCAACAGATATCGAAAGAGCAGAACTCAAGAAAACCTGATCTGTTTATAAAAGCTAAGAGCCAAAGCGAAATATGTTTTTAAAAAAAGAAAAAAGATTCCCACAAAGATACCTCACATCATGTTTGGACAAAAATAAGACAAAATATAAGTCATAAAACTTCTCCAACAATTTCAGCAATATCACTGAATGGAAAAGATATAACCAAACAAGTGCTCAAGTCATGGCTAAAAGTTTTGCATAGAAATTAATTCAGAACTAAACTCAAACAGACTGAAAGTCCAAAAGATCAGAATATTCAAATTTCTCTTGCTCCTGAAGTTAGAAGACACGCCATTGACGCTATCAACCTTCCTTTTACACAAGAAGTATTAACACCTGCACTAGCTTCTTGTACAAACTTCGCCGCTAAACCAGAAAATATCCCAATTATATTCATCAAAAATTTATCTCAGTCCAGCCTCGCAACACTGATAAATCCTTGTAAAAGGATATGGCATACTTAGCAATTACCCAGACTGTGGCGTGAATCAATTATCACACCAATAAAAAAACCCAGTCTACCCATAAACTTAACAAAATCATACAGCCGTATCTCCCTAACTTGTTCATTATGTAAACTGTTCGAGAAAATGATTAATTCAAGATTACCATATCTTCTTTAAAAAATATGCACGAATTGACATAAAACAGTTAAGTTTTAGACGTCACCGTTCAACTCCTGACAATTTAGTCCTATTACAAACACAAATACCTTCTCTATATCAAATAAACAAGATCTGATCGCTACTGTCTTTGACATAGAAGGAGCTCTCGATACTGTTTCACGCCCAGCCATTCTTTAAATGCTTTGTCAATACAAGATAACAGTAAATGTTTACACTTTCATAAAAAACGTTTTACAACAAAGAATGTTCAAAGTGAAAGCAAATAGCGAAATCTCAGTGATATACGGGAAAAATAATGGAGTCCCACAAGGTTTGGTACTAAGTACAACACTGTTTATTCTTGCAATAAATAATATTTGTTTAAGTATTTGTCCACCAGTGTCAAGCACTTAATACACGCAGATAACTTTATTTTATATTGTTAGGAAAAAAGTACAGTCGCCACATGCAACGTGCTTCATACCTCCGTAAATCAACTTAGCGAATGGTCCAAAAAAACTGGAGGAGCTCTTTTAACCGTTAAATCTAACTTAATACGGTTTAGCAGAAGACCCTGCGGCCAAAGTCCATTTATCAGCTTTAACGGAATTGCATTGCAATTCGTTACGCATCATAAAATACTTGGCTTAACGTTTGATAGTAGGCTAACTGGGAAACAGCATATAAGTGTAGTACCTATTACAGTACACATGCGCACTATCACAGTACACATGGCCCGGACGAAAGCATCTTACTTAATGTATGATGTATAAGCTTTAATCCACTCAAAAATGGACTACGGCAGCCTCATATACATGTCTGCATCAAATTTCAATATAAAGCTACCGAACTCTGTACATAACACTTCCGTTCGTCTTTGCTTAGGAGTTTTCAAATCTAGTCCCATAGACAGTCTTTAATGCGAGGCTAATGAACCACCTCTCTTGATTTGACGAGAGAATCTACTACAATCTTACTTTGCTTCTGTATCCGCAAATCCATCCAATCCAGTCTATCGTTTAATTACCTCAACTTTGCCTCCAGAGACCCCGTAAAGGTCCAATCAATAAAAGACATGCAGTAATAAACTCTGAATACCGCTTCAAAATAATAATCATGAGCAGAAACCCATTCCAAAAAATTTTGTATATAGATGCCTTCAAAAGCGAAGCAGGGTTAGAGATGTGATATTACCAGACGTGATGAAATAATGTATCCATCTTTATTACCGAATTTATATAGTGTATACACTGGAGAATGCTATGCGATACTGAAAGCTTTTAAAAACCTAAAAGAAGATCATAAAAACCAAGCAATATGCACAAACACCCTCTCGTCACCACCCTCGATAAAAAGTCTATCAGTTCTACTGAGGGGCCTAGCCCCCCTTAAATCAAGAAATCCATAGGACTTACGGTATACTCGCTTCTTAAAGTGTAAATGTCACTATTCTCCGGCTACCATTCCATATTGGCACCCCCGGTAATGAAAAAGCAGACCAAGTTGCCAAACAAGCTTCTTGCGTAAACAGTCAATACTCAAAAGCCGAATATATTCAAATGCGTTTTGATATAAACCATGTTCAAATGCCCTAAACCAAATGTTTAAGCAACAAGAGTATCATACAGGCAAATTCAGTGAAACACAATCAAGAATACATTACATGAGATCCGGCAAACTGCTAAACAATTTGAACTTTCAACAATCTCTAGAGAAGAAAAAGCTGTCATCCGAAGATTAAGAGTTGGACATAACCCGTTTCACACATGACTATTTAATGAAGTCTGAGCCGAACGCCAATTGTCAAATCTGCTCAAGTAACTATGCGGTATACGGTCATTTTATTATTTTATATCGTTTATACAGCCATTCGAGAACGACTGGATTGATTTGATTTTGAAATATTTATATAACATCAAATAAAATAAAATAAAAAAAAATTAAAATAAAATAAAATAAAATAACATAAAATAGAATAAAATAATACTACAAAATTTGTTAAAAGAATTTTGTCTACTCAATACACATTAATTTTAACTACAATACATACTAACTCTTCTTTGCAAGAAACAATAACACTTTTTACAAACTTTTTATTTCTAAAGCGCTATACAAAAGTATTACATTTGTTTTACTCTTAATTAAATATCTAGTTGGAGATAGAATTAAAGTATTCCTGCTTATTATCCGGTCATCAACAGGTTGACTGCCACAAAAAATGTTAAAAAGTCCATGGTGAAAAGTTGAAAAAAGTGCATCTGGCAACCAACTAAAAAATTCCCTTACTAGAGTTTCACGAATTTTATTTATTAGTTCCAATTATTAAAAAAATATGTCAGCAGTCGAATACGACCGCCGCGCCGGGGCGTAGGCGATATACTTATTCCCGTGGTTTTAAGCGGTCGTTCTGTTCATGATGAGACTTGTCGTCTATTATTCTGCAGAGTGGTTGCTTTGACTAATATTTTATCAGTAGAGGTTTGATTGTTAGTAAGACAACGTGCTCGTGTTATTTTTAGAGTTAGATAATAGTAAAAACCATTATTATTTCTTGAAATAAAATGGAAAGTCGTGGTAAAGTGATGGTTGGTATGGTTTTGGAAAGCAATGAACGTTCAGGTAAGATATAACGTGCATATTTTCATATATAAATAATTGCATAGGATTACTGTTTGAAATACGTACACAGTAAATAAGATAATGTTTTAAGACTAAGAGACAGACCACGTTTCACTGGTAGGAGTATTTCGAGTAAAACTCAAAACAGTGCAGAAAAGGAAAGCACAATCATACGACCTACGTATGCTGAAAGACCTTGATACGAGGATGAGTCCAAGCCACGTTAAACGAGCAAGTGACAGCAATTAGAGACGAATCGAACGAAGAACAAACGATCAAACATATTACAAAAATAGTGCAAAATGTAAAGGATAAACACTTAAAGACAGATAAACACTTAAAGCGAAAGAAAAAGAAGCCAGGGAAAGATGCGAAGAAATTGAGACTCTGCAGTCAAAGTACGATAGTCACAATGTACATAGGAAAGTTAAAGAACTCACAGGGGGACTAAGACGAAGGCAGAAAGGAAATATAACTGATTCTGACTGAAACATCATCTTGGACAAACAGAGTAAAATAAGAACATGGAAAGAATATCTAGAAAAACTATTTAAAGACCAAAGAGATAACACCTTTGAGTAAAAAGAAGAGGTAAATGATGAACCAAGCATATTACAGCAGGAAGTTTACTCCGCAATTACACAGTTAAAGGATGGCAAAGCGGCAGGCCCTGATAATATACAAGCAGAACTACTCAAACTAATGGACAACGAATTAATAGCAATAATCGCAAAGATATTTAACAACATATACACCTCTGGAGAAATACCAACAGAATGGCTAAAATCTGAGTTTATTGCACTTCCAAAAAAACCAGGAGCCAAAAAATGCGAAGATTACCGTACTATAATCCTCATGAGTCATCTCCTAAAATTGTTCCTAAAAACATTTCATAAGAGAATTTACAAGCTGTGTGAAAGTCAAATTTCCCCCAAACAGTTCGGGTTCACAAATGCTGTTGGTACTAGAGAGGCTTTCTTCTCAGTATAAGTCTTATTCCAGAGATGCAGAGACGTCAACTGCGACGTATACGCATGTCTGGTTGATTACGAGAAAGCGTTTGATCGAATACAGCACGCCAAGATGATGCAAATACTAAAAGAAACAGGAATTAACAACCAAGATTTGAAAATAAAGTCTCTACTGGAATCAGACAGCAAATCTCAAAGTTGAAGGTGAACACACTGACTATGTGAAAATCATGCGTGGAGTGAGGCAAGGCTGTATTTTATCTCCTCTAATCTTCAATCTGTACTCTGAAAGAATATTTATCGAAGCTTTGCACGAAACTGAAAAAGGTATTCTACTAAATGGTTGCCGGCTAAAGAACATCAGATATTCAGATGACACCATAGTATTTGCGGACAACTTAGAAGACCTACAAGTTCTTATGAACAAAATCACGTATTAAAGTCAACAATATGGACTCAATATAAACGTTAAGAAGACAAAGCTTATGATAATTAGCAAGAAAAGAATAACAGAAGGTCAACTCTACGTCAACCAATCCCCTGTAGAAAGAGTGACGCACTACAACTACCTCGGCACCATAATAAATGAAGAATGGACCAACAACCAGGAGATTAGAGCACGCATCGGAAAAGCTAGATCCACCTTCAATCGGATGGGGGCCTTCTTCAAGAGTCACAACCTCCCTCTTGATACAAAAGTAAGAATGCTGCGATGCTACGTCTTCTCTGTCCTTTTTTATGGTGTTGAATCATGGACCTTGAACGAAGATATGTGTGTATGAGGCGTATAGAAGCCTTTGAAATGTGTGTTTTTCGAAGAATGCTGAAGATTTCGTGGACAGAGCACGTGACCAATAACGAGGTGCTGAGAAGAATGAGGACTGAGAGAGAACTCCTAAATATTGTAAACAACAGAAAAACGAGTTATCTAGGACATATTTACAGAGAAGAAAAATATACATTTCTACGACTCATAATGGAAGGGAAAGTAGAAGGAAAAAGAGGTCCAGGAAGAAAAAATGCTCCTGGCTGAAGAATGTAACAGACTGGACAGGCATGGACACACATTCGATATAATAGCTCAAGATAGAGAGCAATTTGCTGTAGTTATAGCCACCCTTCCGTAATAAAGAAGAAACCTTAAGAATAAGTGTAAACAGCATTTTATTTAAATTAATTTATTCAACAAAAAACATAATATAATTAAGAAATAGTTATTTCTATAATTAGGCATATTAGGCTTTAAGTGAGTGAAATATCTTTTTACTCGGTATTGAAATTTTTCTCACGAATTGTCAGCAACAGCCGGCAACGAGGGGTAAATAAAACTTCAGTGATTAAAAATACTATAAGAATGAGATAAGGAAATATTACATAATTTTATAAAAATTTATTCTATTCGCCTATCCGATTTAGCAAATCTCTCTATGATTGCATCAACATCTAGATAAATTTCAGGATGCACATTGATGAGTGCTAAACCAGTTAACTTTTCCGCAGAAGTTCTATTTCTAAGCCAAGTCTTTAGGCGCTCTGCTGTTGCTGCACTGACTGGCAGTGTAATTAAGATTTGCAGAAATATTCAGATATTTGAACACATATGAATATCGCAGTTTTCTAATACTTCTAAAATACAATTAGGAAGTTTTCCATTATTTTGCACGACTCTTTTCCACTTTTGAATCCACAGTGAAAACTTTTGTTCTACTGTGGAATATGCAGTAACTAATTGGTCCAATAATATCCTGGAAGGTGTCAACAATTTTTTTAATGCAACTTTATCTTCTGGTGTGTTATCAGTTTTAGGTAAAACAACTCGAAGATTAAATAGATTCATAACTTTCAGTGAAAATCGTTCTTCTAAATCAGTTAAGATATTGTCTAAAAGGGGTAAATAAATAGATCTTCGGAAATATTCTTCGCTAGAGTTAGCAGATTGGTTTTGGCGACAGGTTTGACGAGAAACTATACGAGCCATTTTCAATTCAATGTCTAGTTGTTCAGCTATTTGTTTACTTCATAGTAAAGTTTGCTAAAAGCAGATTCAGCATTTGATCTTTTATTTTGAAGAATGTATTTAGTGTCCTCTATAGCCTCAGTAGTCTACTTAAAATATAATTTTGGTGACTGAAGAAGACGACTAAGTGATGCAGTTGTACCTAAAACATCACTAAGACAAACTACTGTTTCACAGTTTCACAAATACCTTGCACAACAGCCCCCAGTTCCTTTATTTGTATTCACTAACGTATCAGACAGAGCTAATGCAACAACAACATTCACTTTGATATTTATTATAGATAAATTGTAAAATGTAGCACACAGTTTCAACAATTATAATACATATTCAAATTACAAACAACCAATTCGTAGACAAAACTGAAGATAAGAAATACCCAATACAAAATAAAAATGTGCTGATTTCATCGGAAAGTCATGTCATGTACATTGAATTGTACTCAAATTGACAAAATTTGAAAATCACTTAACTCCGAATTCGTGAAAGTCTTAGTCGAGGTATTACTGTATCAAGCATTGTTGATTTTTTTAAAGAGCAATTTAAAAGGCTTCCGTATAATTCTACACTTACCACTAGAATAAATGAGTTTGAATCATTTCAACTCTTGACTTGCTGCTTATAGGGTTAATGGGTTTTAAATAATTTTTTTTAGGATTATTTGATTGATATTTAATTTTGTTTTGGGGGTGGTCATGACCCACGTGACCCCCCCCCCCCCTTGGATCCGCCTATGAACCTATTCCCTTAATAAATACACGTTTCTCACGGAATGTATATTGTTTCGTATCAGCCATTATTTCCGCGTATTTGAGAGGTGTGTCTATAGCCGTGCATACAAAACTCAAAAACAATATCAAGAGTTGGGAAGAGATAGACGAGCAGATCATTATGATGGATCTTGAGAAACATGGGGAGACGATAGTTATAATAGGAGTATATGCTCGCTCGGGTAGGCAAAAAATTACAAGACAATGTGGTAGGAAGATATGGTGAAGACAAAATAAACAACAACGAAGAGCGACTCATTGATCTTTGTGAAACATTACAGCTTAAAATAATGAATGGATTTTATCAGCACAAAGATATACATAAATTTACCTGGGAACAACCAAAGAAAAAGATAAAATCTATAATCGACTATCTCATCCAACCAGAAAACAAAAGGCTCCAAACAAATGACGTAAGGGTGTATCGTGGTGCCAAATGCGGATCTGACCACTATATGGTGGTCGCAAAAATAACCATACACTACAGGAAAGTAAACAAGAACAAAATTGAACAGGAGAAGGTAGCAGCTTCCACAAAGATAAGATATAATATTGATAGCCTCAAACAAGAATCAGTACAATTCCTCTACAAACTTAGACTAGCCTCAAAACTAACTCACTTAACTCGAAGAGAAACAGCCGAAAAAGAATATCAAGATATAAAAAATTGCATTCATCAGGCGGCCAAAGATACATTGGGGTACGAAGAAGCTGACAAAAGGAAAAATCCTGAGTGGTGGAACGAAGAAGTAGGAAAATTAATTAAAGACAAAAAAAAAGCTTATCAAACATGGCTATCCACGAAAGACTCAGAAGACCGCAGAATTTACAGCAGACTCAACAGGGAAGCAAAGAAGGAAGTCACTAAAAGAAAAAACGAAATGTGGGAAGAGAAATGCGAAGAGATGGACCGATGCTTAGGAGGAACCAAAGTGACACAAGCTTGGAAATTCATAAAAAGTATTAGAAAAGAAAGAAAAGATGAGGGAAATATAAACCTGATTCAAAATAAAAAGTGGGAAAAATATTACGAAACGCTATTAACAGAAAGTAGGCACGAATTTATGGAAAGACCTGACCATATCTCAATGACAGAAAATTCAGAGGTGCATAAGATAAACAAAGAAGAACTGAAAAAAGAATTGAAACAAATGAAAAATGGAAAAACACCCGGGCCTGGAGACATTCCCATCGAGTTGGTAAAACATGGACCGGATGCTCTTTTGGAAAGCTTAGTGAATATTTTTAATAAATGCTTAATTGAAGGCCAAACGATTCCAGACGATTGGAATTTGGCCCACATTAGCCCCATTTATAAAAATGGAGACAGAAAAGAATGCGGAAATTATAGAGGCATTAGCGTAACTAGCTCACTGGGAAGGTTATATGGTCGTATATTGAAAAGAAGAATAGAAGAGGAGTATAAAGAAATTGAAGAACAAAGCGGCTTCAGAGCAGGAAGATCGTGCGTGGACAACACATTTACCCTTCAACAAGTAATTGAAAAACGAACGGCTCGAAACCTCCCTACGCATCTGGTATTTATAGATCTGGAGAAGGCTTATGATACAGTTCCTTTAAAACTCTTATTTAGTGTCTTGACGAAAACGGACCTTAGTAAAACATATCTAAAAGCAATACTGAACATCTATAAATGTCCTCAAAGCACTGTAAAAACAGGAAATACTTTCTTAAGGGTATTTACAGTAACGAAAGGCTTGAGACAAGGATGTTGTCTTTCCCCCACCCTATTCAAAATATATATCCAAGAAGCACTGCACCAGTGGAGACAAAAATGTGCGGAAATGGGGTTGAAGCTTAACAACCATTATCTGACAACGCTGTTCTTTGCAGATGATCAAGTACTAATTGCAAGCTGTGAAGAAGATGGAGATTATATGCTTAGAAGCTCAAAGATGAATACGAAAAATGGGGGATGAGTATGAATATGTCTAAAACAGAATATATGCGAATAGGCAGTGAAGACGAAGACCCGGATTTGGAAATTAGACAAATGAAAAGGTGCTACGAATACAAATATTTGGGAAGTATTATCTGCAGTAAAGGAACAACGGAACGAGATATAGACTATAGAGTGCAACAAGGCAGGAAGAGTGTTCAAATTCTGAATTCGATACTTTGGTCCAACAAAGCTACTATGAGAACTAAAATGACTATCTACAAAGTAATTGTAGAGCCCATTCTTACATATGGAGCAGAATGTTGGCAAATGACAGTAAAAGGAAAGAAAAAAGTTGACACGGTTGAAATGGACTACCTAAGAAGAGCTTGCCGTATATCAAGAGTAGAACGTATACCTAATTCTGAAATTAGAAGAAAAACAGATAGAGTACATACAACTTCCGAAAGAATAGAAACTAGACAGTTAATATGGTATGGACACGTACAGAGGATGGACGACAACAGATGGCCAAAAAGAGCTATGGAATACAATCCAAGTAATAGAAGGAAACGAGGAAGACCAGCCAAGTCTTGGATACAAGGTGTTACGGAAACCATGAAAGACAGAGCCATTGATGAAGACACCTGGAGAGATAGAAAAAGATGGCGATCGAAATGCGGGAAGCGGCAGAAGCTGTAGGATCCCCGCTTATATATATATATATATATATATATATATATATATATATATATATTTGAGATTAACAGAACTAGAGATTTGTTTGAGAAGACTTATGTGAGTTTGGACTTCGGATTTGCATGCCAGCATTCGAGGTACGTCTTCTTCAATGGTATTCAATAAATTTTCTAAGATTTTGTCATTTTTGTCGATAACGTCTCTGATTGGGTGCATGTCTTTATATACAAGGAGGGTCCATTTGTCGTTCGAAATTTTGAGATTGGTTTCTTCGTGAAAAAGATTCCAATAGTGTTGTTAATTGCGGTTAACGTATACTGGGACTGGGAGTGGATGATTGGAATCAGTCCGAGGAATCTGAAAGAAAATTACTCATGATAGGGTTTTAATCTATTAAAATTCACTTTCATTGTTCTATTGGTTTGGGTATTTAATAAAGTATTAGAATTTACGTGCATTTCTTGGATTTCGAAAGGGCCATTAAACTTATTTTGGGCTTCGTTTTAAATTTGAGATTCCTTCACGTAAACCTTATCGCCTATTTTATATTCTGGAGGGTTTGATGACACGTGTTGATCGAATCTTTCTTTAACCTTTTCTTTTTGTCGTTAAGTCTTGGCTAGAGTCTATAAAGTCTTTTATAGAAATATTGCATACGATTACTTAAATCACTAATGTACTTTGATATAAGGTTTTTCTCATTGTAAAGTATTTCGGGTGGTGTAAAAAAAGTATGTCCAAAAGTGAGTTCGAACAGTGTAAATCCGTGTGTTTTGTTTTTTCTGTTATTGTAGCAAATAACTGCATAAGGCAGAACATTGAACGGATGTTCATTGGGATTTTCAGCTTGATTAGCCCTTATCATTTCGCTTAGGGTTGCGTGAAATCTTTCGATAGAGCCGTTAGATTGTGGATGACCCACACTTGAGAAGGTTAGTTTTATGTCGTACAATTCACAAAGCATTATCGAATTCACGTCCATAGTCACAGTGTATGCGTAATGGTGTGCCATAGTATTGGAAAAAGACAATAAGATTATTGACGACTGATTTAGCTGTTTTGTCTTTAAGGGGATACGCCTGCGTGAACTTAGTGAGCTCGTCTCTGATAATTAGGGCGTAATTTCTGGTAGGGTATTCAAAAAGATCTATGTTAATTTTTTCGAACGGTTTTTAGGTGTTTCGGTGATGACTGACGGGTTACTTAAGTTTTTTCTACAGATCTTTACTTTTTGAGAGATTTCGCAGGTTTTTATAAAATTTTCTACATTCTTTGTGATGCCCTGCCAATTATACTTGTTTTTTTATTCTTCATATAGTCTCATTCCGGAGACCTCATCCCGTTCCGGAGTTTATTTTCCCTGCTCCTGGACCAATATTTTTGTACGGCATTCGGTAGCAGGTTATTATTTTAGTACTACCTACCTTAGTTGTAAATGCCGTACAATTATGTTTGGACAAAAAGCTCCCCCCTTCAAGTAGTAGGTTTATTTTTTTATCTGTGACTTACCTGTACCGATAAGAATTGACGGCATAGTTTCTAAAGTTGTTATTAGATACTGTTGTATTGTTTTATATGTGATTCATGCTATTCTTCGTTCACAAATTGTTGAGAGCACGAAATATGCCTCAAACGCATAAAACGGTCGTAAATCATAGGCGTTCCTAAGGTGTTTATTCATTAAATAATAATATAATGTTTTAATACTGTTATATATAATATTGATAATATTTTAATACTAATGTATTTAGCAAAAAAACAATTAAAACTTTCACGATTAATGTTGGTTATTATATTATATTAATAAAAACAAGAATTTAACCATTAACAATTTTGTAAATAACAATACCTTATCTCTTTGGATATTTCAATACTAATCTTCGCGTTTAATCACTTTACTAGAAAACCTGGAATTCATATCCGAAGGTACTATTCGTTGCAAGATAATTAAGATGGAATTCCCCAGATTTTTAATAATATAATTATATTTGAAACCTAACTTGAAAGGGTGAAGTTATTACGAACGAAAACAATTTTTTTGTTTAGTACGTTTTTGATCGCATGTAATTTACGGCTGGTCGGTGTTTCCGCGTCTACGGCAGTAATTAGCGTCTCGAATATTTCTTTTGCGAATTATATGCAGTGCGTGAGTGATTTTTTATTCCATATACCTACGAACATATACGTACCTTTCGCTCGTGCTCGTTTTGTTGGATTGTTTGTGATGGCTTCATAAGTTTTACACCGGTACTGTTGCGTACAGTCAGTAAGTCGGTCTATTCACCAAGAAAGAAGACTATTGTCCTGAATATTCACGATGCTCTGGTTTCTCAGAATCCCACAAACACTGTTCGCAACATAGTCGAAAGTTGTGCCAACATGACTGGCGTAGGAGAGTCAACTTTATATAGGTTCCTATCAGAAAGAAAAAAACACGGTATAGCTAACCCAAACACAAACGAACCCTTAAAGAGAGGAAAAAAGCCTATTGAAATTGATGAATTTGCCAAAAATAGTATTTGAAGGAAAATTCATGGATTTTTTTTCAAAAAAGAAATACCAAACCTAAACAAAATTTTACAAGAAGTTAGAGACGACCCGGATTTCCCTCATATCGGACGAACTAAATTGTGGCAAGTTTTAAAAGAATTAAAATTCCGGTGGGAGAAATCAGACCGAAAATCACTTTTGATTGACCGGGAGGAGAAGATGATGTTGGAGAAGAAATTATCTAAGATTCATACGAAAATTCCGGGCTGAAGAAAGGCACATCTTCTACCAGGATGAAACGTGGGTAAACTCAGGTCATACTCTAAAAAAAATTTGGTCAGATAAAAATATATTAAGCTCCAGGCAAGCCTTCATGGAAGGTTGGTCTACTGGTATCTCCCCACCTTCTGGTAAAGGCAGTAGATTAATAATTTCTCACATTGGCAGTGAAAAAGGATTTGTTAAGCATGGTTTGTTGGAATTTCATTCCAAAAGCACAAAAGACTATTACGAGGAGCTGACAGCTGATGTTTTCGAAGAGTATTTTGAGCAAATGATTGAACACATACCATAAAATTCAATTATAGTATTAGATAATGCATCTTATAATTCACGACTAGTAGAAAGACTTCTAACGAATGCGTGGAAGAAACAGGATATTCTTGACTGGCTGCGGAATAAGTATCTGCCTTACGAAGATGGAATGGTAAAAGCAGAACTTTTAAAAATTGCCCGGCAACACAAATCTAAGTTCAAGAAATACGTAGTTGACAAAATGGCGGAAAGGCGAAACATCACAGTCTTTAGACTTCTACCCTACCACTGCGAAATAAATCCAATTGAACTCATTTGGGCACAAATAAAAAGTTATGTGGCTAGAAAAAATACGTCATATAAAATACAAGCTGTACGTGAATTGTTATACGAGTCTTTATACATACTACAAACATATTACAAAACAAAACTGGAAAGATGCAGTAAGACATGTAATAGAAGAAGAAAAAAAATGTGGGATCTTGATAACATAATTGATGCGACCGTAGAGATTATTATCCTAATTATTAACCCTCAAGACGACTCGGATTCCGAAGTTGATCCTATTTATTTTGAATTTGAATAGTTTTCTAATCGTAATTATATAAGGTAAGTAATAGTAGTTGTAATCGTAAGGTATTAAGGAAAGGCGCAAAATGTCGCCTGTCAAAATGTTCAATGTGTTTTAAATGTATCCATTTTTTTTAAATCCTGAGAAAACTAAAAAGCATTTTTGAAAAATTTAAAAGCAGAATGAAATATTTTTTAGAATAAATAAAAAGTTTCTTTTGCATGCAATATTTTCAATTAAAAATTATACTATATTTTCTCTTTTATTTTTACCCCTGTTACATAACATATTAAAATAAACACTGTAGAAGTTTTCAGGGACTTTCTGCCCTGAGTAATAATGTAATCTTTCATTCTGCATTTAAATTTTTCAAAAATATTTATTAGTTTTCTCCGGATTCGAAAATAATGGATACATTTAAAACACATTGGAAATTTTGCCACGCGACATTTGGCGCCTTTTTCCTTAATTAAATAAATGTATCTTTTACAAATGGCAAGAAACTTTTTATTTTTGAATAAAATAAATAAGTTTTATTAAAAAATACATTTTAAAAAATATATTTATTACAATTTAAAAAATATATTTATTTAGTTCAAATAAATGTTTCAATCATATAATCTACGACACTGGTTGTTCATCTCTAACCATTCAAAATACCCCCGTAATAGGATTATAAGGTATTGTATTCCTTCAGATATAAGGTGGGTTAGTCGAAAACGTCTTAAACCGCCAGTTTTAGGTTAGTTTTTACTATTATATCGTATTACCTATCCTCTCTGTATTTCAGTTTTCTAATTAGAGTTAAACTTGTAGTGAGCTATCAACAAATTGTGAACCGGGTATAGGTCAAATAACCCCTTAAAAATCTCCCACCGGTTATAGTCTAGTAGTCTTGTTAGGAGTCATCTCGAATATGTTTCATTATTGTAGAATTGTTAGTATGATACTATATCTTAAAAATCAATCGTGTGCAAAGAAAATTTTTGTTTGGGTTAACTTAAATTTTTCAACAATGAGTGAAATTACCAAAGCTTTCAACAGAGACTAAACCTATCACAATAGTAGTAAGTGATATTGATCTTCTGTTTAAAATCCCTAGTTTTCCCATTGACTTTCCTCAATTGGCTAGGATGATAAGAGTTTTTTTATCCCACATGTAAATACTAGTAATCACTAGACTTTTCTACTATTATTTTAAAGAGACAATTATGCAAAACTCGGGGTTTTCTTTTTGTTTGTTTAAATTACAATTAAATTTAGACCAGGGCCGATCTATTTTGAAGTAGATGTGACAGATGGCATTCGTATTTTGGCAAAAAAAGTTGTGTAATAACTTCAGTAATAATAATTGACTTATCCTTTCTTTTAAATAGGTCGGGAATATTCATAAAAAATTAAAATATTTAAAAATTACTAAAACATTTTTTTTCTCATGCTTATAACTTTAAAAATATTTATTTTGAAGCAAAGTCGCAATCAAATAAAATGGTGATAATTCAATTTCCAATAAGATCCAAATGGTTAAACATGTTTTAATTTATTACCCTTGATGTAAAATCAAGGGTAATCAAACAGTAGTTCATGAGACACAATTAGTCAAAGTTTACCGGTATTTGTAACGAAATTATAAAACATGGGATGGTAATCTTTGAACCATTACCCTTCTTTCGGAGCTCTTTCTCAATTAAAAGTTTTATATCTGCAAGATATTGATATCTACAACATATATTAAAGTAACAAAAATTATCGATACGGCACGTGAAAAATACCAAAACAACTAGATTGAAGAAAATTGAATTTCAAAGTTCAAATCGGTATACGTAAAAAAATGTATTTTCTCGGCTTCCATGGAAGCAATTTTCTTCTGTTTTTTTTTTTTTTAATCCGATGTAACTCAAATAGATAATCCTAAACAAAACAAAACTACACATTTTTTCCTATGATGTAGACCGTATTTTAGAAAAATTTACCAAACGCATAAAAAGTGTTTTTCTGAGTTTTTTTCAACGTCTTTTTCTGAATTTAATTTAAACTAATTGTTACCGAGATATTGTATTTATTTATAAACTAAAACATTGTTTAAAATTAAAAAAAAAATGTTGAACCGTAGGCGTACTGTAAAATAACGCGGAGTTTTATACTACCTTTTCTTTATTTTTAAAATTAAAATAATACATTTAAAATAAAATAAAGTAATTTTATTTTCTATTTATTTTTTATATTTTAAACAAATTTAATAAATGATTATGTTTGCTCCGCACGCCACCTGTTATCGTATTAATAAGTAAAAGTAAAGCATACAAGCATACGTTCTTTACTTATATTAAACGTGTCAAATTCAGACAAAATATTAAAAATAAAATATAAATAAATATTATTTGATTTTAAATTTAATTAATATATAAACTAAATATGTTTAAAAATAATAATTGTATTTATATAAAATTATTTTAAAACAAAAATTATTATAAAAATTTAAACAGATGTTTCAATCTTGTTCGGTTTCAATTAATCGGATGAGATCTATGACATTAATTTAATTTTGACAATCGATACGAATCGAATCTTTTAGTGACAGATATTCTTTTAATTTTTTAATTCTCATTTAATGTCTATATTTTGTTAGTTATTTTTTATGCAGATTTTAATTTAGACCTGCTTAGAGTAAGTATTTATTGGCCACAAACGAATTGATCGAGAGTAGTGTATCGATGTCAAGAGTCGCTATTCTATGACGCAACCCGTGACGGCACTTTCTCGTGGCGCTATTATAGTTCCGTGTTGCTCGCCTGATTCCTAATGCCGACCAAATAGTTCGATTTCAATTCTATAAAGTGCGTTGGATAGGTAAAGTGCTCTTTATAAAATTGGCAAACTTAACTAATAAAATAAATCATTTTTAACCAGTCGTGTCTTACATAAAATTCAATTATTGCTGTTTTATTTTAATACGACTTTGCTCCAAAATAAATCCTTCGTTATAAAGAAGGAAATAAAGTTATAAGGAAGGAAAGTAGAAAAAGACAAATGTTTTAAATCAATTTTAAATGTTTAATTTTTTTTAATAATATTCCCGACGTATTTGAGAGGGATAATAAGATAATTATTATTATTGAAGTTATCACACAATTTTTTCTGAAATGATCAGAATGCCACATCTCACATTAAAATGTACGCATTTTTTTTACTAATATGCCATGCTTTAATTACATTGGCCTTGAATTGGATTTTATTTGGTTATAAATTTAGTATTGCATTACTGTAATTTTTTGACTATGTCATATTCTATACAGTATGTATAGGTATTACTAGGTTAAGAGGTTAACTAATGCCACAAACTTGTTGGTAGTATTACATTGTATATTTTATTGTAAGAGTGGATTTTATCCGCGAGTAAGTAAATAAATAAATAAATAAATAAATAAAACAATAATAATAAATATTTCTTTTAAAGGAAATCATCTCTTTTATGTTTTTATGATTTTATAAAAATTATGACCAACTGTGTAAAAAATTTAAAGGAAGAAAACCGTAATCGTTTTTACAGCATGCATATACCAGATAATATTATTAAAATTATGTCATGAATAATAAATTTCTCCATAAATTAAGACAGTTAGGTTAACACCTGATAAAGCACTGCGTCATAAATTTTGTCGTCCCATCAATGTTTCTTAAGAATGCTCATATGAAAGTTATTAAACATCTCCAAATGCTCATGTTGCTTGATATTTATTACGAATAACTGTTATTGAAACTTAATCAGGTACCTAAATTAAATACATTTAGTCGTACCGCGAGATTATTTTATTGAATGAAGGCGTACAAAACTTATATTCAACTGGTTATATTCAACGGTACACACACACAAAAAAAATAACGTTAGAAACTTTATATTATAATTATTATGAGATTATTGTATTATATAAAAATAATTCTGATATGTAAATAAAATAGTGTATCTTTTAGCACACGTAGGTATTGTCAAAAGAGGTTAGGATAACTAAAAAACACTATAACAATGTCAACTTTGATGGGTTTGCTAATATTTCCTAAAAATTTTATAAAAGGAGGAGATAATATTTAGCTATGCCTACGATGTCTAGGCGAAACGTTTTTAGAATAATAGAATATTAATATAACCGTTATTATATAAAGTAATATTTATAAGAATACACAAAAGCTAGCCTTGCAACACAAAAAACATAATTGAATCTGGGAACTGGGGAATTTGAAAACTTAGTTTAATATCAATAGTATGGTAATACGTTCTTGTAGTTGTGAAACGATATTCAAGAAAACAACAAAAAGAAGAAAGAAGTACATAAACAGTGTCAAAAAATAGGTTCGATACAAATCTACAAAATTATAAGGTCCTCAGAAAGGAAGTGAAAGTAGCAGTAGCAAAATCTAAAGCAAAAGCGTATACTAATCTACACGATTAACTTGATAGCAAGATATATATATATATATACAAGGATTTCCACAGTTTTCACTGTATTCCTTCACTCAACCGTTTTCTCCAATTTTTCCTGTTTAGCCAGTCCCCTTCCTGTAGGTTTCTTCTACTCATTGCTTCGTCCACCTCATCTCTGAAAGATCTTCGGGGTCTGCCTCTCTTTCTTCTTCCTATCGGGCTCCACTCTGTTATTCTATTTATCCAGCGATTTTGGTCTGCTCTTCTGACATGTCCGTACCATGTTAATCTCTTTTGTTCGATGTAGTCTATTATGTCGGAGTTCATTCCCATTCTCCTCTTAATCTCCATGTTATTTATTCTGTCTCTTCTTGTTACTCTTCAGCTTCTCCTTAGGAATTCCATCTCTGTTGCTCTTATTTTGTTTTTGGTTTTCTTATTTATTGTCCAATTTTCACACCCATAGGTGAGGATACTTCTTGTCATGGTATTATATATTTTTTTCTTTGTTTTCATGCTGATGTTCTTATCCCATAGTACCGGGTTCAATTTTCGTATGCAGTCTCTTGTTTGTTCTACACCTCATTCAAATTCGACGTGCAGTAAAAGTAAACAAAACCAGGCTATGCTACGTAAGACTCCATAGGCGTGCGGTTTTGCTTTCATATTTCCTATCAAATTAATAAAACAGTATGTACCATTAAAGATTTGTTTACTATGAACACCAAAGATAAAATATACAATGTTAGTATTATTTTCAAGGAAATTCAAAATTAGCTTCACTACTGTAAAATAAAAAGAAACTTATGGTTTGACAAAAATAATAAAGCAGTAATTGCAACGTTGTTTTGACACTTAAACGATCGAAATCGAAACATCAAATACACTTATTTTTTAAAGTAAATTGTGTGTTAGTTCGCCTCAAAAGAAGTAACTTATTATTATGTTTTCAGTTTTTATTTGAAAAACAATAAAACTCACGTGATCCAGATTACAAATGTTACCAGAAATTTAAATCTCATTTTATATAAATTTCGTAAATTTGAATACAGATATACCTTAACTTAAAATGTTTTCATAAACGAAAATTTTGTATTAAAAAAAAATAAGGTGCACTTGGAGAAGTGCCGCCAGAAGTAAAAACTTCTTAAATTGCGTTGAAATTATGAGTATTAATATCTAAGAGCTTTCGGTTTAAACGGGGCTGCCAGTCATGAACTGAGCTCTTAATCGCACCCCATTCGTTTTTTAAGGAAAACGAAGTTTCAAACAAAAACCTATGCAAATGTCCGAGAAAATCATTCGTCAAAAATAAAAACATTCTACATATCTGACTAATAAATAAAACAAAAAACTCACAGTGTAAATTAATATTTTATTCATAATCAGAGTCTGACGTGCTGCTCTCATTAACTACGTTAATTATCAGTGGTTCAACTTGAGTCTCAATGATATTGTCAAGATCCCACATCTTTTGTTCGACTTTCTGCTGAACATGCTGTATACATTTAATAATTTAATACGAAAGCAAAACCGTATGCCAAATTTTGATTTATTGACTAAGAAGGCTTCTGGCTAAGTACAAAATAAACAACTGATCAAATCCTATAAAGCGATATAGAAAATGAAAGGGAAGGATATAACGAATATATTAAGATAGAAAATCAATTACATATCTTAATAGATTCGTTATATCGTCCCTTTTCATTTGCTATGTCGCAAGTTAGGTTTCGATCAGTTGTTTATTTTGAACTTAGCCAGAGGCCTTCCTTAAGTCAATAAATCAAAATTTGTCTATAGTAAATTTATTTTCATTCATAGTGCCTTATGATATCTCGTACATAACTATACGTTCTATATAATCAAGATCCTGTGTAGTGCCATTTTGGTAGTCGCCATGTTTTTTTCTATCTTAATATATTCGTTATATACTCCCCGTTTAATAAATATCGACAACCGAGTTGAAGAAAGCGGATATTCAAAAGTGGCTGCGATCAAAAGTTTTGACAATTCAGTTCTAAAAGTCGAGCTTTTGACTATTGTGAATAAACATAAAAAAAATACACTATTGTTAGCATATTGTAGATGAAATGGGTAAAGAAAAAAGAAGGTATTCACAGGCACTCGAGGTAGATTCTAAGTAAAATATTACCTAAGTTACACTTTGAATTTTTTGTTTTATTTATTACTCAGATATGTTGAATGTTTTTATTTTTGACAAGATGTTTCTGACCTTTGCATAGGTTTTTGCTTTGAAATTTCGTTTTCCTTAAACCAACGAATGGAGTGCCATTAAGAGCTCAGTTCACGAGTGGCAACTCCGTTTCAACCTTAAATATTACGTTAAAAACATTTTTACACATTTAATGTAATTGTATTTTAATTCCGTGCATTACAATAACGGATTCACGTTATTATGTTGTTGGAAAACCTCATTCTAACATGTTTATTCAGTTATTTTCAGTTCTGTTATTCCTGTGAACGACTTATGCTACGATGTCTACTTCATATTTTCATATGTATTTCATAATACAGGAAAATATAGGTTTATACATCGTTAAAATCATGATGTGGGAGTGCCCCTCGTAACAATCATACTGTTGACGGTTTATTTATACTTACCGCAGCTCTATCTTGTATTTAGTGTAGAAATGTTTAGAAAGGCTTTCGAAGCCCCGCCCATTGTAACGTCAGAGGTGAGGTAGTTCATTAATAAACACAACTGACCGTTTCCACTAAACAGACTCGAGTTTCAAAAATTCGGGACTCGAAAAACAAAACGAACTGTTTCAAAACACGCCAGTCTTTAGTAAAGTTTGTGAAAAGTTGCTATTTTGTTTTATTGGATACGAGTTTGTGTTTTGTTTTGTTTTTATTTTGTCCGTTTGGTGGGAAACCGCCATTAGATATTACATTTAATTTTAAAACAATTTTTACATATTTAATTTAATTTTATTAATTCAATGCATTACAATAACGAATTCGCATATTATGTTGTTGGAAAACCACATTCTAACATTTATTAATTTAATTTTATCTTTGTTATTCTTCTGATCATAAAATATAAATGATAACATTTATTATAAATATAAATGAATAAATTCAAGCACTGTAATTCCCTGACGCACGCCCTGGCTAAAATATTATCACTAGAACAACAGTGGTCCAATTAAGTTATAGCAATTCTTCCGCGTACAAGGACTACTAAATGATATGGTATGCTGAGTTTCGTATACGATGTCTATTTATATAGTTTATGAGGTGGATATTATGTACGTTTATACATTGTAAATCGTGATTTGGGAGTGCTCCTCGTAATATTCATAATGTTGATAACGTGTGTTGGTTTGTTTACTGCTACTGCATCTTTAAGATAAATTTGGTGTAGTCTATTTTTTATCTCTTCCTCCGTTGTTCCTTTGTTTGATATTATGAAACCTAAATACTTATACTTGTCTGTTCCTTTGATTTGTTTACCTTCGTCTATTTCCAGCTGTTTAATTTCTGTATTCTCCGTTGTTAGGTATTCAGTTTTCTTTAGGTTTATTTCCATCCCATTCTTTGTATATTCCTGCTCCAGTTTTCTCATCATAAAACTGAGGTCATCCTCGTCTTGTGCGATCACTATTTGGTCGTCGGCAAAACTTAGCGTATATAGATATTCGTTCCTTACTGGTATACCCATTCCTTCGCACTTTCTTTTCCATGGTTTCAGGGTTTTTTCCAGGAATATTTTGAACAGGGTGGGGGATGTGGAGCAACCCTGTAGTAGTCCCTTTGTCGTCTTAAATGGCCTGCATATTCTATTGCCCGTTTTGATAGCTACTTCGTTATTCTTGTAGAGTGCTTTTACCGCGTTTATTAATCTTCGTGGAACTTCGATGTCTTCCATTGCTTCCCATAGCTTGGTTCTAGGTATTGAGTCATATGCCTTCTTAAGATCAACAAAAGCCAGATGGACGGATCTATTTTTGGCCATTCTTTTTTCTATTAGTTGTTCGGCCGTGTAAATGTGATCTAAGCATGCTTTCCCCGCTGTGAAACCTGCCTGGTCTTCTCCGATTTTATCTTGTATATATATTTCTAATTTTTCCTTTATGGTCTTTCCATACAGTCTGCCTATAGACGATATAATGCTGATTCCCCGATAGTTTTCGCAGTTTTTTCTATTTCCTTTCTTGTATATTGATGTCATATATGCTTGGGTCCATTCTGCCGGTAAGTCTTCTCCATTCAGTGCTCTCTCAAACATTTTATGTATCATATGGAATAACTTTTCCGATCCGTTTTTTATCAATTCATTTGGTATTCCGCCGGGACCTTCTGCTTTTTTGTTCTTTAAAGTTTTGATCGTTCTTTTTACCTCAGCTAGGCTTAATTCGATTTCGTCATGTGTGTAGATTTCTATTCCGTCTATTTCTGATTGTTTGAATTCGGGGCGGTCTTCGGTTAGCAATTTTTTATAGTATTCTTGCCATTCGTTTTCTTTGATTTGACCGATCTTGATTTTCTCTGTCTTATTTCTTTGGAGCGACTTTAAGATGCGCCATGACTCTGAATTTCTCGTTCCTCCTATGTGCTGTTCTATCTCTGTGCATGTTTTTTCACATCTCTCATTTTTTTCATTTGCCACTTTTCTTTTCACTTCTTTATTTTTTTTTCTGTATAGTTCCAAGTCCTCATAGTTTTTTGTGTTCAGGTATTTTATATGAAGTTCTTTTTTCTCTTTTATGCATGTTAGTGTGTATTCGGTTAATTTAGTAGTTTGTTGGGTGTATTTTTGGTCCACTTCTCCAAGAGCTTCTAGGGCTGCTGTCTTCATGCAGGTTTTTATGTGTTCGTATGTTTGTTCTAATGATTCATACCGAAACTCTTCTAGCTTTTGGTCCAATCTTCGCTTATATAGGTCTTTTATTGAGTCTTCTTCTAATAAATTGATTTTGAATTTCTTTTCTTGTGTTGAGCACGTATTGACAGGTGTAGCCGGAGCCGTAACTTGGTCAGACTCTCCCTGGGTCGGTTTCTGTTGGATCCATATAAAGGGGAATTCTATCCAAGCGATTACTAGTTTGTGATCTGTGCCGCATTCTGCGCCTCGCTTTATTCTTACGTCTTTTATTTTTATCGAGCTTTCGTGGTTTACTATAACATAATCAATAATAGACCTCAATTTTCTTGTTTCTTGTGTCCAAGTGTATTTATGTATGTCTTTATGTTTGTAGAAGCCGTTTGTGATCTTTAAGTTGTTTATTTCGCATAGCTCAATCAATCTCTCCCCGTTATCGTTCATTATATCTTCTCCAAATCTACCAACTGTTCTGTCGTTTTCTTTTCTTCCTGTTCTTCCATTTAGGTCACCGGCGATAATTATTTCTTGGTTCTTCTTTCTCTTTTCGATTTCTTCTTGCAGTTGTTCTATGAATTGTTCTTTTTCTGCAATTGAGCTGTCTTCTGTTGGACCGTATACTGCTAGTAAGATAATTTGTCTTCCGTATACTTTTAAGTTAAGCTTGGCAATTCTTTCGTTTATTGGTTCCCAGTTTTCGATTGCGTGTTCCCATTTCTTTTTCAGTATAATTGCAATTCCTGCTTTTGCCCTTTCTTTCTTATCTATTCCGCTCCAGCAGTGAATGACTTCTCCCATTTTTTCGGTACCGTTTCCTTTCTTTTTCGTCTCAGTCATTATCATTATATCTAGTTTCATTCTTTCGAATTCCGCTATTACCCCTTTGTCCTTTGTTCGCCATCCTTGTACGTTCCATGTGCCGAGTGCGAGTTTTCTCTGGCTTTTCTTTCTTTTTGTTGTTGTTGTTTGGTTGAGTTTTGAAGCTGGGCTTCTTTCACTTAAAGCAAAACTGCCCCCCCCCCGTATCCGATGGGGCTCCCTCCTTCAGAGGTGTGGGTTACCACCCGGGGATTAATCTTTGTTTTTTTCATTTTGCCCTTTGTTTTTTCAGCCCTTGAGGTTTTTTTTATGTGCCAGGTTGCTAACGCCTGACGCCAAAACCCCCTTTTGGAGGACCTAGTATTCAGCCGCCCACTCTGGGTCAGACGCTGTTCTTAGCCGTCCACTCTGGATCAGCCGCTACTATTGATTTTATACAATCCCTAAAATCCAGGGATGCCACTTCCGCCATCCACGCCGTACCGAATATCTTCTTCTCCGCCGTGCCTACCGTTGTGGTCTTCACCTGTATTCCTAGGCAGGAGTCCGTGTTATACCCCACAGAACTGGGTCCCAACCTGAACTTAGTCATCTATTCACTCCGGCCTACTAAAGTGATAGATGTCCACCCCCGCGGCTTGGACGCGCCAGGTTGGAGTTACCCACGTGAGCGACAGAGAAGGTGACTCTGTGCTCCGTGAGCTGAGTTAATGGGCATGTATGATTCCATACCCAAAAGCTGATAGCAAGAAATGCGGCAAATATTATATATAAAATATACAAATATATAGCAAAGGAAGCAAAAGATGTTAGTCAGATTGGATGTAGGTATCCGAAATGAAAATAATAAAATACTAGTACACTAACAGTACACATTTAGTTTTTATTTAGTCAGTAAACTCACTTTGTCAGTTTACTAAATGAAAAATTTGACAGAGAGCGGGAAGCTAATGGGGACAGTAACGCCAATGCTCACCAAAATATCAACCGAAATTTAATAATAGGAATAATAATAATATTACTGTTTATTTAGAAAGATTACATTTTAATATAGATAAAAAAAAAACATAGTTAATACTAAATAAACATAATAATTCACTGAAGTAGAACTACCATAAAAGTAGCACTCCTTGTCCTTGAGACTTAAAAATACATATTCAAACAGAGAAATATTTAACAAATGTATAAATATAAATAGTATGTTACATATGTGTACTTACAAAAATATATTAATTTTGAGTTTAATATAGCATGTGACACAAATTGTGAGTACAGAATATTAAATGCAGTAAATTCAAGAAATGTTGTATTTTAATTCATTTTAAATTCTCCGGTACACAATTGTATAATGTGGGCACTATGTAACCAACATCTCTATATATATCTACTAGCTGACCCGGCCACGCGTTGCTGTGGCTAAAGTTTTTGTTATATTACATTAAAGTAAACAATCTAAGAGGAACAATAAGAGAACATCAGTCACGGAGTCCACTATGCTTTTTCACACAGATGTTATTTGTAAAAAAATATGGTGATCTCCTTATTTGACTTTCTACTACTATAACCCTTTAGTACAATGAAATTATTTACGAACAAAGACGAAAATGTTGATGTTGGTATACAAATTCACTGGATTGAGATTTGAAGTATGTTGGACATAATTAATTAAAATGTTCTTACACTTGATATTAAGCAGAAATCAATAGGTACAAAATAAAAATTTATCAGATTTATTATTTCCATTTAATTTTATAACAAATTTAAGTATATTACAGTATAATACAGTAAATAACATGTGACGCTTAAACTCATGAATGAGGTAGGCAAGGCAGACAGTCTTAAACTTTTAAACATTAATATCTATTTTTTTGAATTATAAATACTTTCAATTTCAATTTAATTTAACACCAATCGGTGCACAATGTTTTTGGTTAACCTGTCTTTAGCTAACACAAATAGATTTGACGGTTTCCCAACACGTGAACACGCAACATATAGTTGCCCATGAGAAAAACATGGATTTTCCAAATCTAAACCACAAATGGACATTGTTTGACCTTGAGATTTATTTTTAGACATGGCGAAAGCTAAACGAATTGGAAACTGTAGCCTTTTGAAGGATATGGTAGAATCTGATGGTATCATCGGAATACGTGGCAGCAGGACCACTTTTCCTTTAAACTTCCCAGCCAAAATGGTTGCTTCAAGAATGTTTCCGGTGATCTTTTTGATGACCAAACGCGTACCGTTACATAATTGAGGTGGATTCAAATTACGGAGGAGAATAATAGGGGAACCAATCTTTAATCGAAGATTATGTGGTGGCATTCCAGGGATATCTAATGAATTTAAAAATTATTCAATCGGAAAATTTACACTTTCATTTTCATCAACAACAGTATCAATTGATTTAAAAAACATCAGATCACCTGGTAACAACTGTTGTATCTGGAAGTTAATTTCGTCAACACCAACATTTTTGGCTGCCAAAATCGCCCGTTTTCATTCACCCGAACTCCGCCTGTGGTGACTAATGGGTGGATTGAGTAGCTCAGGAGTCACCATTGCCGGTCCTAAGCCCGGGTAAAGGAGGAAGGTTGGGCAGTGGGCTAACAACCCACTCCCGGAAAAACACACTGTTATGAAACCTAAACATTTGCCTCGGAACAAGGGGAACTTTCGGAAACGACTAAAGCTACGAAACATGGACTATGCATTTGGAAGTTGGAATGTGAGGACGCTAAATAGACCAGGAGCTCAAACTGCACTTCTACAAGAACTAAAAGGATATAATCTTATGATCACTGCTCTTCAGGAGATAAGATGGCTGGGGAAAGGTGTCAGGGACACCAAAACGCACACAATTCTATATAGTGGCAAAGAACAAGGAATCAAAGAATGTGGAGTTGCATTTGTGGTAGATAATGTTTTTAAGTCAAAAATCATAGACTTCCAGGCAGTGAATGAAAGGATATGCAAACTAAGAATTCGCACCCACTTCTTCAACCTTACTATGATAAACATCTACTGCCCAACAGATGAACAAGAGCAACATACAAAGGACAGCTTCTATCAACAGCTGGAGATAGTATATGACAACGCGCCAAAAAATGACATTAAGGTTATAATGGGTGATATGAATGCCAAAATAGGCAAGAAACCGCAGTTCTATGGCACAACAGGAAAACACTCACTGCACAATGAAACAAGCGAGAATGGGGAGTTTTTGATAAATTTTGCCACCAGTAAAAACATGGTTATAAGCTCCACATGCTTCCCACATAAAGACATACACAAAATGACGTGGATCTCACCAGATGGAACCACAACCAATCAAATTGACCATGTGATGATAGACAAAAGAGCAGCCAGTAGTATCTCTGATGTGAGAACACGACGAGGAGCATGCTGTGGATCAGACCATCTTTTACTGCAAACCAAATTTAGGTGCAGAGTTAACAGAGAAAGAAACGAAAGACAACAAAGAACAAACAAACTAGACCTGGAAAAACTGAAGACTCAGGAATGTAGAGAGAAGTTTGAGCAAGAAGTCACAAATGAGCTAAGGACACAAGAACTGCACTCCATAGAGAGCAAATGGAATAATATCAAAACAGCAGTGCTGACAGCAGCAGCGTCCACCGTGGGAAACAAGAAAAAGAAGAGAAGAGGAACATGGTTTGATGGCGAGTGCAGGCAAGCGATAGAAGAAAGAAACGAAGCGCACAAAATGTACATAACAAGAAGAACACGGGAAAGACGAACATCATTTGAAGTCGCAAGACGGAAAGCAGACAAGATATGCAGAAACAAAAAGAGAGCTTATGAAAATGGACAAATAGAAGAAATGGAACAAAATTTCAAAAAAAACGAAACTAGAGGAGCTTACGAATACCTAAAAAAGATAAAAAGTGGATATAAACCTCAAACAAGCCTATGCAAAGATGAAAGTGGGCAAATAATCAATGACCAACAGAAAGTCACAGAAACCTGGAAGCATTATTTTCAGACCCTACTTGGAACACAAGTAGATATGGAAGATGAAATGGGTACGAACCATGTAGAAGAGAACGAAGTTGAAGTAGAAGCTCCAACCATAGAGGAAGTTCTCGAAGCTATTAAGGCCCAGAAAAACAATAAAGCCCCGGGAGTTGACGAGATTCCAGCAGAACTGTATAAGGTAGGTGGCAACCACCTATCAAGTCATATCCACGCGCTTATCAAAGAAATATGGCAAGAAGAGAAAATACCCGACGAATGGAAGAAAAGTATAGTATGCCCAATCTATAAAAAAGGAGACAAACTCCAGTGCAAAAACTACAGTGGAATTTCTCTACTATGTACAGCGTATAAAGTCCACACGTATATTATAAACCAGCGACTCCAACCACTAGCAGAAAATATTATTGGAGAATATCAGACGGGCTTCAGACGGGGAAGATCGACAATGGATCAAATATTTACAGTCAAGCAGGTCTTGAGCAAATCGTGGGAACACGACATTGATGTTCACAACGTGTTTGTAGACTTCAAACAGGCATACGATTCAGTCAAAAGGGACAGACTATACTATATATTGGCAGAATTAGCAATACCACATAAGCTGATTAGACTCATTAAAGCCACAATGGATGAAACTCAGGCATGTGTACGAATACAAAACAACCGGACAGACTTTTTCAAAATCTCGCAGGGACTAAAGCAGGGAGATGGGCTGGCACCAACATTGTTTAACCTGGCACTGGAGTATGCGGTTAGGCAAATGCAAACTGGACGAGAAAACCTACTGACCAATAAAACGGTTCAACTGGCTGCCTACGCCGATGATATTAATATTATGAGTAGAACATCAACAGGAGCACAGGAAGCATACGCAGAGTTAAAAACACAAACGAAAAGGCTAGGTTTGGAAATTAACACAGAAAAAACAAAAATAATGGTTCAGACGAGAAGAAATATAATCCCACAAAACATTATGCATGAAGATGACATTGAAACGGTTGGAAAGTTTACATACCTGGGAGTAGAAATATATGCCGATGGAGCAGAGGATGGAGAAATACGAAAAAGGATAACGCAGGCAAACAAAGCTTATTTTGCCCTCTCCCATATATTTCGGTCTAAAAGTGTCCACCGAAATACAAAGATGAGAATCTATAAAACTTTAATTCGGCCAATAGCATGTTATGGCAGCGAAGCATGGGTCCTGAAAGAAACATCCAAAAACAAACTCGACACATTCGAAAGAAAAGTACTGAGGAGAATACTAGGACCTGTGAGGGAAAACGGAATCTTCAGAATTCGATATAACAACGAGCTCTATCAACTGTATAAGGAAACACCCCTGTCAGACTTCATTAGAATACAAAGATTGCAATGGGCCGGACATGTGATACGAATGGGAGAGGATAGGCTACCAAAACGAGCACTGAACGCCAGAATGCAGGGAAAGAGACCAGTTGGAAAGCCAAGAAAGCGCTGGGAAGACACAGTAAGCAGCGACGCACAAGCACTTTTAGGAGTCCGTGTATGGAGAAGAGCAGCCACAGACAGACAAGGGTGGAGGCAAAAAATAAAGGAGGCCAAGGCTCATTTTGGGCTGTAGTGCCGTAGAAGAGAAGAAAATCGCCCGTTGACTAAGCCATTCATAATTCAAATAATTATTCTGTATATCCGGGAAAATACTCTGAATCAATTCATTTTTATCCTGAACAACAGTGCAAAAATTGTCTGGTAGTTTAATGCATTGCGTATTTGGTTGCAGTTCTATTTTACCGTTCCCAATATCTAGTAGATGTTCGGAAAATATTTGTGCTGATGGATCATTTTGCAATTGTACTCGCATATTTATGGTCAATCGAAGTGTTTCAACACTTCGCCATAAGAATGATTGTTTCAAACATGCATTAATCTCATCCGCGAAAGTAGAGCGAGGTATAACCGGTAAGGTGTGCCAGAAGTCACCAGACAAAAGTAAGATAGCACCACCGAAAAGTTTATTATTGCTGTTTAAATCTTGCATAGTTCTGTTTAATGCTTCAAGTGAATATTTGTGTGCCATTGTGCACTCATCCCAAATTATTATAGAACTCTTCCGCAATACTGCAGCTATTCCACTATTCTTTTTGATGTTACACATTGCATCTGGTTTATTACGAACGTCCAATGGCAGCTTGAATGTTAAATGTGCTGTTCGCCCACCATCCAGTAAAGTAGCCGCAATGCCTGACGATGCTACTGCTAATGCGATTTTTTGTTGCGACCGTATTTTGGCAAGAATCAACGATATTAAAAATGTCTTACTGGTTCCACCGGGTGCATCCAAGAAAAAAAAACCGCCTTGTTCAGCAGCAACAGTCAGCATAATCCGATCATAAATAATTTTTTGTTCTGCTGTCAGTAATGGTTCACTGTTCATGATAATTGTTGCTAAACTTCCATGGTCATATTGATTTTCTCGTTGTAAATCGGTATTGACTAAGTCGGTGGCTGGACGATTAGGTGATGGCATACCATAATGATTAAATGGTAAATTTGAAATAAGAACACATAAATCCTCTATCAAGTCCAATGCTTTATTGTACATCTCTGGTGTATAATCTGTTTTGGCATTGATTTGTTTGTCTAATTCGGTGCAAGATGTCTTCTGTCATACAATTTTTATATTTTTCCCACAAAGTTTGTGCTTGCGAGGGATAACATGTCGTCAAAATAATTGCAAACAACTGACGAATGTTATTCGGTGTTGATGTCAACGCAGCATCAGCAAGCGTTAAGTCCCAATGGTTATCGTCTTCTAGCAATTGCAGTTCACGACATGCATCCTGGTATGTATTGAATACTCGACCATTAACTGTTCGTAAAAATTCAAAAGACGTTGGTCCGGGAACATTCACCAATAACAAACGTAAATAGAAGCACTCACGTTGCTTTGGATGTACTGTGTAAAGTCTCCCCAATGTCTTAGCTTTGAATATGCCTGTAATGGAAGGATGTGGTTTTCCTTGTTTCCGTGGCTCCCATTTTTTACTGGATTTGTTCCATGTGAAATAACGTGGAACATCACCAAACACCAATGTCTTCGCGAATTGGCCAAAAACATCAGGTTTTTGACACAATGTAAAAAATTCAGTTAGAGTCATTTTCGGAGCTTCGAACGCTCTTTGGAGAACATTTTCTTCAGTGAAGTATACACGTTGGCCGTTTTCAAGATGTATTGCCAGATGTTGGACAGCAGGATCTCTTTCGTGGAAGGGAAAGCTGAGAATATGCCAAATAGCTTCATTGCTGCTAATGTATCTGCCCATTTGGTATCGTGCTATTTCGTCAATTTTATTTATGTTTTGTACTTCAAATATGGCCAAATCACTGCCTTTGTTTACATATTTACAAATATACTTAATTGATTTAACAGAACTGCAAAGCTCAAGATTGATATGAGCTTTGTAAGTTTTTGAAAGTAGTGGTGAGTATGGTACCACCGACTGATTATCAAACTCAAGTTGATTTGGAAAGTTCGGCAGTCGCATTGTAAATGTGTGGCCACCATTCTCAATACTTCTGCGGCGATACATTGGATAACCATCAATATCCGTGATCGTGTCATTCGTATGCGGCTTTGGGAATTTTTTTTACATTTTCCATTTTCCATGCACGGTGACGTCATGTTGAAAGCACCGCATGGCCCATGAATCATGTGTTTGGTGACAATATCAAATAATTCTTGATCAATTATTGGGTCTGGAATTTCGGCTGAAATTATTTGATCGATTTCTTCAGGACGGATTCTATCTTTAAGCCAAACCAAAATATGGGCATGAGGCAAACCTCGCTTTTGCCACTCTATCGTATACAGCCAACAACGTGTGATACCAAAAATTGAATATTTAACAATAAAATCAATTAATCAGGCTTGTTGTCCTGGCAATAGTAAAGTTTGTATCTCTTCCCAATTCGGATTACATGTGAATGTAATTAATAAATCCGGTCGGCCGTAATAACGTACGTAAGTCATCGCATCTTGTATGTATTCCTGCATGTTCCGTGGACTGCCGATGTAGATTGAAGGTAAAATGAAAGCATTACCGATGTCATTGGGATTTAAATTTCCATCGATGTTTCCAGTAACAGCATCTCGTAAGTGAATATATTCTTCCGATCGTAGTTTTGCCTGGTTGAATCGAAGGAATCGCAAGCGTTCGCTTTCGACCTTAGCATACATATCAACAATGTATTGATGGAACAGCTGACGATATCGAAGGATATAATTGTCTTGATGTTGCCTAACCATTATTCGGTATGCGTAGTATTTCATTGAGCTAACTTTATTATTTCTGTAATCACCTAAAAAAATAAAAAATAAAATGCAATTAAAATCTATACATACAGTAAGAAAGTAAATAGATAATTGTCAAATTTACCGGTATTTGAATCATACTGTTTGATATTAAGGTGATATTCATCTTGTCCTTGCCAAAATATCAATGGATATTGTAGTGCGTCATATGAACGGTGTAGATCTGAAATCGTACTGACAGTGTTGTCTCGCCGTGTAATTTTTATAGATCTTTTGTCAACTGGATCACCAACCATGATAACAGCAACCTCATCAACAGTTGGAGCGTTGAATCTACCAGCATGTTCACCTAATGGTACTTTGTCGGCTTTTGTGACGATTTGATAATTGTCATTTTGCAGTCGTGGCGAAACTCTTTTGATCAATTGAATTAGTTGATTGTGATCTTCTAAAAAAATTTCCAATAATATCACAATTGCTCTTTCCTCTGCTTGTTCAATAAAATTATACAGGCACCGAGTCGTCACGCGCTCTTCACAATCGCCCATAAAATAAATTTGAAGAAATTTCGGATTGTTATCAGGCATTGGCATCAGTGATCCGATTTTATGGTACACCTGGCCTTGAATTTTGAATGTAGTTTCAAAATTGCGTCCATCGGATACACGATCGCAAATTTTAGTTGCCCCAAATGACGTCATTTGGAAGCAAGAATTAAATTTGCGTATCTTACGCAAAAATAATTTGGAATCATCTGAATTGCCAGTAAGAAGGGATAATAAAGGCTCCGGCGGAGCGGGTAGAGGTGACAGCATAACTTTTCCTGATGCGCAGCACATGCCGGCTGCTTCATTCCGAAATTTCAATGCCTGACAATATTGACATACTTTATCCATTCCACCGATAGCAATTTTTGAATGCGCTGAGTAGTTAATATCTGGTGCATATTCAAAGGCAAGCCGAACGAATGATGCACGTGTTAATGAGCGGCTGATCCGTTGCCTTTTTCGATCTAGTACTCGTACTGTAGCTATGTTTCGTTCTCGTGCCACTCTTGTTCTCGTAATATTCTGTTGCAGACGTTCGTCACGCTGTTCTTGAGATTCTTGTGCACGACTTTCTGCAGTCCTGATTCTTTGAGCTGCATTTCTTGTTTCGATTTGTTCTGGTAATATCTGAGCTCTTTCAACACGTTTGCGTCGTGACCCTTTGTGGTCGCGTTGTTGAGGTTAGATTTTTTCGGTGGCATTTGACTGAAAATAATAATTTAATCGTTTAAATATGAGAAAAGAAAAATTGAAAATCATTCTAATTAACTTTTATAATTATGTGATAATACTGACATGTACATATTTAAATTATTGATTTTAAATAATAATTTCAATAAGAATTGAAATACTAATTTAATCGTTTAAATATAAGAAAAAAAATCTGAAAAACTTGTCATCATAGCACATTGAAATAATAAGTGCTAAATATTTTTTAATAGAGGTTAAATAAAAACAATAAAAAAAAGTATTTGTACAACTATTGAAAAAGTGTAGGAAATTGTATATCATTTTTGCATTGACATTTTAATTAAATTTTATAATTATGTGATAATACTTACATATATACATTCAAATTAAATTATAAAGTTTTGATCAATGAAGCACAAATAAGTAAAAAACAGGATTAATTTCACTGTATTATCTTCATTATAATATGAATTCAATTTACACTTCAGTCTAAGTAACACGTGGCCGGCTATGCTAACACCAAAAATTTAAAAAGTGGAAATAATTGAATTATACAGTATTTCGTTCACTACAAAATAAATTTAATTAATTTTATAGCGTCAACAACACGTGGTAATTATGCTATTAAAATGTATCATATATGACACGTTCGTAGATTTACCATAGCAGCGCCATCTATTGATTACTTACTCAACCCAGTCGAAAGGTATCGACATCTGTTAGAATCATTTGGAGTTAACAGATGATTGTGACTGTCAAATAATAACAGACAAATAATTAGCAATAAATTATAATTGCGACTATCATTTGAGATTTAAACTATCCTATCTCTCAAGTTGGATCGAACTGTACATGGTGTGCGAATTTTATTATAATCGGTTAATTGGTTTAGGAGTCCATTGAAGACAAACATTGTGAGACGAGATTTATATATATTAAGATGTATGAATTTATTGCATTTAGGTAAAATTGCAATAGCCCTTGAATACCTAGTTAGATGTATGATTGTTAAAGTTTAATATTACCTCTGTGTTATGTATATGTAAAAATGACTTTCGTGATATAATACCTCTCTAGAATATCTTAAATTTTTCCCATAAATAATTCTAATTAGCCACTTCTGTGTAATGTTTATATAATGCACGTCATTATTCCGTATTTTACCTCATCCTAAAAGGCCATAAGTAAGTTGAGATTGTATAAGTTGTACAAGCACTTAAAAAAATAAACAGAGGTAAAGCAGTTGGACCAGATGATATTTCAGGATAACGGTGGACAGCTTTGGGAGGGGGAGGAACAAGTTGGGTAACAGGTTTGTTTAATAAAATTAGGAAAGTGGGACAAATGCCACAAGCAGTGTATTAGTACCTCTTTACAAAAGCAAGGACGATAAAAAACAATCTAAAATCTACAGTGTCATAAATCTAATCACTCATACCATGAAAATATGGGAGAGAGTAATTGATATATGGCTACGTATGTCACAAATCACAACCACTGGTTCAATATATAATAAATCAGTGCAAATCCTGGCCTATGATAATGATATCAATGTTGTTGGGATAACGGAAAACGCTATACGAGAGGCGTATGCAGCATTAAAAGAATCAGCTACAAAAATGGGCTTAATAATAAACAATAACAAAACGAAGTATATGAAAATAAGCACGCAAAAACAAATACTACGACCACTTGTTTTAGAAAACGACGTCATCGAAGCAGTGAACCAATTTGTATATCTGGAAGCGCTCCTTAACACTGAAAATAATACTACCGCAGAGATAAACTGCAGAATTTGCACGGTCAACACATGCTATTTTGGGCGCAATCTCCTCCTTACATCCACAATTATATCAAGAAAAACAAAAAAAAATTTCTACAAAACAATAATAAAAAATTAATTAAAATCCTTTGTAAAAGGTATATATTTAAAAACCCAAACGGGCTGTGTTAGACAAAACGTTTTCGGAATCCATCATTCCATCATCAGTGTCTAGGAGTAAGTTCGACTTGAGCAGTCGAACAGTACGGACGTGCTCAAGAGAGAAGCGTGCTTAGGTGGGGGCGACTGACCTATTGTCAACGGAGCTTTTCAGCATCCGGTGGGTAAGACACCGAGTGTGGCATAGGCACTTGTCCTACATATTAGCGAAAAGCGGATGCGAGGTTGTTACTAGTTAAACCGTCGAGAAGCTATTTTTATAGGCTCCTCGCGGAGGCTATAATAGCTTCGCGTTTGCGAAGAATTCGGGATCACCTCAGTGTGTCGTCAGGGATGACTCTGAAAGGCCTTGACATTTGAAAAGGTCGGACAGAAACGGCCCCTGCTCCTGAGGTGTGAGAAACAGGTAGAGGATCCCTCACTGTGAATACAGGGAGTAAACTACCGCAAGGTACCTGGGATGGCACCCAGTAAGCCGTACTGACAGCGGTCAGTCGGTGGAAAAAAAAACAGAGTCGTCTAAGTAGAATTTTCTTATATCTTATGAACTATTTGTTCACTGCCTTACGGCAATATGAGTGATATTCGCCCCCCCAGAAAGTGTTGTCACGCAGGTAACAACATAAGAAAAAGAAGATAATGATTTAGCCGAATCATCAAACCCCTCTGTTGCCAGCTCGATCGAGCGATATAATAAATTTATTAAATCGACTAATCCCGCGATCGACGACATAGAAATCGTGATATCTTCTGACGATGACTCCTATCTGCCCGAGTCGGAGGAAGAAAAAAGGAGCGAAATCGACACCGATGACGATGTTAATACGATGGACGCCATCGACGAAGAGCCGAGCCCAGCTGCAGAATCGAGCGAAGCCCCGCCCCCAACGGTAGTAGAGACACAATCCGCCGTAGACAACGTCTCCAAAAATGAAGCCGAGCCCGAAATCGGCAAGAAAATGAAAAGGCTAAGGCCCAAAGAAGACTCTCCGGAAGACGAAGAAGTAAAGAAAAGGGCCAGAGAAATGGCGGAAAGGGAAAAGGCCAATGAGATTTTAAAGTCGGTCAATGTACTGACGGAAGAGATCAAATCCCTAAAAGAAGAAAGCCGTATCCGCGAGGAAAAGGCGAACAAACAAATCCAACACCTTCTCGCTCAGATGACTGAGCTGAGAAACGAAAACAAAGAAAAGGACAAGGAGATACAAAAACTTGTACAACATATAATGGCATTAACAGCAGCCAAGGAGAAAAAAGAGTCAATAATGGAAATCGACCCGTGGAAAGCCTCCATCGATAATGACGTTGTAAAGCTAGTGGAACTAGGAATCGGTGCACCTCCCCCCGCAAAGCCATCCGGTAGCAAAGGCAAGCCTAAAGAGCCGGAAAGAATCATAACAACCAAAGAACCTGCACTGTTGGACACAAGTCCAAAACAAAAAAGGAAAAAAGACAGGCACCACTACTGAGAAATCAGACAGTAGTGTGAAAACAAAAATAAGCGTCGCCGAAAAGCAGACGCAGATAATAAATCAGCGGAAAGAAAACGAATTTAACAAGGCTGCGAAAGAGGCTCATGAAAGAAGCCAGAAAAAGAAAACTGCCCAAAATAACTTGAGCAAAAATAGCCAGGTTGAAAAAGAAAACGACGTACCTAAAGACTCACCGCAAACAAGCGAGGAGCCTATAGTAAAAGAGCCAATAGTAAAAGAGCCGAAACCACCGGCGATAATCCTAAAAACTGTAGGAGAACACCAAAATATCCTGCAGAGAGCAGCCAACCAAGGCATAATATCAGTCAATAAGTTTGCACGATCAGGCAGATCGATTGTAATTAACACAAAAACCAGAAAAGATTACCTAGGAATAGTACACATCCTAGAAGAACACACTCCAAAAGTAGAATTCATCGCATATCCCATAGATAGCGATAAACTAAAAAGAGTCATTATAAAAGTGCTATCTGCTACTACTAGCACAGTAGCAATTAAAGACGAACTATACAATAAAGGAATAGAAGCAACAAGGGTGATCAATATGATCTCCAAAAAAGCTGATAAAAAAGTACTGCCACATTTCATCGTCACCCTCAAAGAGGAAGACTTTGCAAAAATTAAAAAAATATCTGATATATGCTACATGCGCATCTATGTGGAGGATCAACTCAAAATCACAAAAGACACCCTACAGTCTTATAACTGTCAAGGGTTCTATCACAGCTCAAAGGCTTGCCATTGCGGATCCAGATGTGTAAAATGCGGAGAAAACCACATCAGTAACGACTGTGAGAAAAGCCGGGAAACCGACCCCAAATGTGCAAACTGTGGTGAAGCGCACACAGCAAATTATAGAGGATGCTCTAAGGCCCCCAAAAAGAAAACACCTGCCCCAACAAGACCGGTAGGAAGACCCATAAACAGCGCTCCAATCAACAAAGGAGTCAGCTACGCACAGGCAGCGAAAAAATCCGCTGAAACCACCACAGAAGCTCAAGCACAACCACAAGAAGTGTCGGTACAGGACGCAGCTACCCTCATCGCAAACTTCCATACAGAGTATAATAACAAAATGATGGAAATGATGTCCATGATGGACAAAGCAACAAAAATGATGACTGCATTTGGAGAAGCCGTCCGAAAATGTTAGCAAACCAAAACGAAGATCTACGCATTGGGTCATGGAATCCGGCGGAATATTTAAAAAGATCAACCTTCTGGATGAAATAATAAACAGATTAGAGCTCGATATCGTAGCCCTTCAAGAAACCAAACTAGTGGAAAGGAAAAAAACAAAATTTCCAGGCTACGATATCTATAGAACGGATCATAGAGCATTATCAGGAGAACAGCTATATTAGTCTAAAAGGGACTCGAACACGAGCACATGCCAACACCAGACGGACTGGTGACAATGGAAGCCACAATTATTCGACTTAAGGCCAACAACGAAACACTAAAAATAGTGTCAGCTTACGTTAGACCACATGATCCGATTTTCAACGAAGATTTGAGCCTAATACTTAACTCAGAAGAGCCAACTATAATTAATGGAGACCTAAATGCTAGATCTCCCAATTGGTTTGACAGGACGACCAACCGAAACGGAAGATATCTCTGCAACCATCTCGATAACAGACCGAACACATATGTCATCGGACCAACAGAACCGACATGTTTCCACGGAGAACTCCCTACGTATCTCGACATTGCAATCCTACACAACGTGGGTCAACAATATGAGATACACTCTCTAAATGAAGGCGATTCGACACATAACCTAATCGGCCTGACCCTGGGCGCAATAGAATTGAACTATTTGCAGCCCCACAACAGAAAGAAGACAAGTTGGCCAAACTTCAGAAGAATTGTGAGCGAGAACATCGGTAACATCCCAACAATTAATAATATTACAGAACTAGAAGACAGTGTAATAAAACTAGAACAAGCAATAAACAATGCTATCGATGCCAGCTCCAAAACCGAAACAATCACAAGATAAAAAGGAAGATTCAGGGCTATAAGTATAGAACTTCAAAACCTAATCAAAGAGAAAAACAGGAAAAAAAGAAGAGCCTACCGCACAAGAACGGTAGAAGACAAAAGAATTGCAAATGAGGTAGATAGGGAAGTTACAAAACAACTTCAAAATCATAGAAATGAAATCTGGGACTCCTATATCGATGAGCTAAATCCTAACAAATCCGCCTTCTGGAAGTTATCTAAAATCCTCCGAAAGGACAAGAAACCCATACCTCCCCTACACGGAGTAAACGGAATTGTCCATACGGAAATCGACAAAGCCGAAGTCATGAAGGACGAACTAGAAAGGGTGTGTAGAAACAACGAACACCCCGACGATGACATATACTTTGAAGAAGAGGTAGAAAGAACAGCGAGAAGACTTAGAAGGAGAAAGGGCAGAATAGGTATTACACATACATCTTCCGAAGAAAAAAAGGAACTTATAAAAATGACAAATGCCAAAAAAGCCCCAGGACCCGACAACATCACAAATAGGGCGCTGAAAAATCTACCAACAAAAGCTATTGTTTATATCACTAACATAATAAACAACAAGCTAAAACTACGATATTTCTCAGATAGGTGGAAAGAGGCACACGTAATAATGATGGCAAAACCTGATAAAAACGGCACATTTCCGCAAAATTACAGATCTATCAGCTTATTATCATCTATAAGCAAGATAGCGGAAAGAGTCATACTAAAAAGACTCAATGAAGAATCCCAAATGCTAGGAACCATACCAGAGGCTCAATTCGGGTTCAGAAGCGAACACTCCTGTGAATTACAGGTACTACGACTTACAGAATTCATCACCAAAGAATTTAATGAAAAAATGTACACAGCTACAGCTTTTCTGGACGTCAGCAAAGCCTTCGACAGAGTCTGGCACCATGGACTCATCTATAAAATGAATGAATTTGGTTACAGTAAGGCGATGACATGCCTCCTTGCGTCATATCTTGCCAACAGAAGGTTCAGAGTTCGAATAGGGGCAACCCTATCCGAGGTCGGGACCCTGGAGGCGGGTGTGCCTCAGGGAGCGGTGCTGTCGCCGTACCTGTACACCATCTATACGGCCGACACGCCCAAAGAGCCAGGCTCTCTGTTGAGTATTTACGCTGACGACACAGCAATAGCTGTTAGCTGGAGAAACCCGGATCATGCAGCTAATCATCTGCAAAGGGCACTAAACAGATTCCAAAGATGGTACATAAAATGGAAAATAGCCCTAAATACAGACAAAACACAGGCTGTAATGTTTAGTCACAGAAGAAGTGTACCAAATCGCGAAATTACAATCGAAAACACCCCAGTAGACTGGATCAACCAGGCTAAATACCTAGGGGTACATCTAGATAAGAAGCTAACGTTCACTGAGCACATCAATCAGCAAATACGCAAAGCCAAAGCGTTGAAAAGATAGCTCTCAACACTTATTGGAAGGAAAAGTAAACTACGATTTAAAACCAAAATCAGGGATGCGAATAGTATTATCCTGCCAGTCCTAACATATGCATCCGCTGCGTGGGGACACACCTGTAAAACAAACAGAAAAATGATACAGACCACTCAAAATCAAATAGTCAGAGATGCCCTTAAGATACCAAGGTATGTACCCTTGAGATATGTATATAGAGACTCAGGACAAACAAGAATCCTACGCACGCTAGACGAGAGAGCATATGAAATTTTCAACGGACTAAGAAACCACCCAAGCAGAATGTTAAGAGAGCTGACTAACTACAATGAAAACACAAGGACGGTACACAGAAGACCAAAACAACAGATATAGGGAGAACCCAAACGAATAAATAAAGAATGAGATGGTTGCCAGAAGAACTAACAAAGAAATGCAGTCAATCAGAAAACACACCAAAAAAACTCTGGCGAGAGGGTACGCTTTTCTTTTTTAGGTTTTTAGGTAATTATAAGTCCAATATACACCGGGGTGTATGAGAGCATTATACACTTGGGAATGCACACCCCAATACACGCACACAAATAGGATTAAGGAAAAAAGGAAAGAATTGTTGCCCAGCCATTTTATAGTCACGAAGCCACAAGGAAGTCCACAAAAAAAATGTGTTTTCTGATTAAATAACGTAAATTCATATTGATATATTCATACTTTTCATTAAACCGTTTAACGTAAATTTACCTTATATAGCAAATATAGAAGGGGCCCGTCAGGCCTTCTATATACCGCTCCGCGGACTAGGCCCTTAAGGCAGATCGGATGAAAGATCTACTCGCGAAATCCGAGCACTGAGGTCATGTGCAGCATACATGGGCTTGGTGGCCGGACCCCTCTTGGGTGCTCAGCCGGCGAGGAGAACAAAATTTATTTTGCCAAATCGGCGGCTGAGTGACCGAGCACACATTCTTTTTCGGATATAGAGTCATCAGCTCAGGCTGATGGCTCTATGGTCGGAACACACGCTCTTTTTTCTTTTTTTTAGGGACTCAAGTCCCGACGTAAAGTAGAGTAAAATCAATAGAGTCAGTAAAGTAAATAGGGAGAAAAGCCTAGATGTGGCTACCCCTACAGTTAGGTGGCATAACCACATTCACTAAAAACCGAGGATGTCCTATTACCCAGGGCATCTTAAGTAAATTTCAGATCATAATAAGCCTCCTCACGTAAGTCACACGATGATGAGGGGTGGTGGAAAAGCCTGGGGGTCAGATAGGTACCACTTCGACTAGCGAAGTGTGACCGGTTTGATCTTCGGACATGTGGATCCCATTCTTACATTGGTATACACATGTTCCTAGGGGCAGGGTTGATCACTGCGTGTGTGTGTGTGTGTGTGTGTGTGTGTGTGTGTGTGTGTGTGTGTGTGTGTGTGTGTGTGTCTAGGAGTACATGAATGTAACCACTAAATATATGGGTGAAAACCCGTTAACAAATAATAAGTTACATTAGTTTGACAGTATTTCTTATAAATTAATAGGATGTTAAAGTTACCGTTGGATTAGGTAACATGGCGACATATGACTCCACGTTGAAGTTGCTAGTCCTGAGACGGTGTGTCTACGAGGACTTTATGGAAGCAACTCATAAAGTCCTCGTAGACACACCGTCTCAGGACTAGCAACTTCAACTTGGAGTCATATGTCGCCATGTTACCTAATCCAACGGTAACTTTAACATCCTATTAATTTATAAGAAATACTGTCAAACTAATGTAACTAATTATTTGTTAACGGGTTTTTACCCATATATTTAGTGGCTACATTCATGTACTCCTAGACACTGATGATGGAATGATGGATTCCGAAAACGTTTTGTCTAACACAGCCCGTTTGGGTTTTTAAATATATACCTTTTACAAAGGATTTTAATTAATTTTTTAATATATGGTATACAGCCAACTACAGGAACGTAGATTCCTTGTGAAAAACAATAATACAACCTGTCCTAACATATGGTCTGGACTCTAACAAAAAATAATGAAAACATGTTAGGATGTTTCGAAAGAAAAGTACTGAGCAGTGAATGACAATAGAGTGTGGAGATACAATTTGGAACTTTATAGAATATACCAGGAAACTGATATCGTAAAACATATTAAGATAGGACCTTTGAGGAGGATAGGGCATGTAATGCGGATGGAACAAAATGGCCCCGCCAGAAAAACGCTCCTTGATATACCCATTGGTCAGAGAAGAAGAGGAAGACCCAGAAGAAGGTTCCTTGATAACATCGATAAAGACATGAGAAATATGGAAATACGTGCTTGGCGGAGGAAAGTGATGGATAGGGACTACTGGAGAAAAATGTTTAAGGAGGCTAGGTCCCACAGGGTTGTAAAGCCAGAATGATGATGATGATGAAAATAACATTTTATAATTGTTATTTGTCATTCAGAACCGAGGACTGAAATGCTTAAGATCAAACTTAGGAAAGCCTATAATAATCTCATTGAAGGATAAAGATGGAAAAGAAATAAGTGAAAGGAACCAAATCCTAAAAGTTACTCAAACATTTTACAGTGATTTGTATTCCTTAAATAAGAACCCAGATAACACTACAAAGGAAGATCTTAAGAGAAAGAGAAATACTTCCTAACATAGAATCCTTCGAAATAAAACAAGCTATCGATAGCTATCAACCGGTAGAGCAGGCAGGATTTCGAAAGGGTTACAGTACAGCGGATCATCTTCTTACAGTCAGAACGCTAATAGAGAAAGCCAATGAATATTACTTGAACTTATTAATTGGCTTCGTTGATTATGAAAAGGCATTCGACTCCATAGACCTTTGGGCCATAGAAAGAACAATGAACAACTGCAGGATATACTCCCGATACATAATACTCATACATAATAGTTACAAGAAAGGTACAATGAAAATACAAATAGATGCGAAAACGAAAGCTATACCAATCAACAGAGGAGTTCGCCAGGGAGATGTTATCTCTCACCAAAGCTATTCACACTTGGACTGGAAGATGTGTTCAAAGACATTAACTGGGCAGATAAATAAATATGTCATTTGATGATACGCTGATGACATTGTAATATTCGCTAAAAGGTTCGTAGAACTACAGACCATGATGACGCAACTATTTCAAGCTTCGGAAAAAATAGGTCTTAAGATGAACTTGGAAAAACAAAAATAATGACAAAGATACAGAACGTTAGAGAAATAATGTTGAATGACATAAATTTAGAAACAGTAAGAGAATAGATCTACCTGCGAAAGAGAATGAAAGTTAACAAAGAAAATCAAACTGCCGAAATTACCAGAAGATTAGGGTTAGCATGGGCAGGATTTAGAAAACTGAGTTGGATCTTGAAAAGCACTAAAATAGAACAATTTTTGAATACCAGAATTTAAGACCAGTGTATCCTCCCTATACTCACGTATGGTTCACAGACGTGGACACTCACCAAGTCTAATATGGATAGAATAGTAAAAGCACAAAGAGCGATGGAAAGATCAATGCTCGGGGTGAGACTTATAGACAAAAAAAAACAAACAAATGGATTAGAAGCAAAACCAAAGTAAATGACGCAGGAGAACATGCTGACAAATTAAAATGGAGCTTCGCAGGACACAATGCCCGACTAAAGGATAAAAGATGGAACAACGAAATACAACAATGGAGACCATGGTTAGGAAAGAGAAGCAGAGGAAGACCACAAATAAGATAGTCTGATGACATTAAGAAGATCGGAGGACACAACTGGAAGCAAGTGGCGCAAAATAGAAAACACTGGATTGATTTGGGGGAGGTCTATGTCCAAAGTTGAATTACTTAAGGCTGAAGAAGAAGAATCAGTCGTTTCGATTTCTACTCCGGAAATAGCTTTCAAAACTTATTTTCAAAGATTGTTTAAACATTGTGAGTTGTTATTATAACTAAGGTGTTTGGCGGCTATAGGTCTTTTCATTACGTGACGAGCGCAAGTTTTTCGCAAGCACAGCATTTCATCTAACCTCATTATGTGGATAGTTTCAAATACTGTATAGAAGTATTTACCACATGTTTAACTAAACTGTCAAAATAGTACCCATTTGTTCTAATTTTAAATTGTTGATACTTATTGCTAGTTTGTTCACAATTTTGACTAGTCCGATAAGATTTATACATTTTTTGTAAGAATTGGATAAACTTTGTGGATGAATAAATTCTATCTATCTATCTATCTATCACTAAGAATGGTTCGATATGACATACCATTTTATAATCAATAAAACAGATCATTTAATATTTAAACCTAAAAATGACAAATGTATGTACTGAATAGTATTTTATGCAAATAAAATATTGTATTTATGGCACCAGATTTTTTATAAAGAAATATGGACTCTGGAGAATTTACAAAATAATATGTATTATCTTTGACTATTTTGTTTCTTTTCGTGCAGATCTCATACTAATAATAATCGATTAAAAAAATTAGGCACTTTTTTTCTATATTCTCGTATGCCATTTTTTGAATAAATATACTTTTTTTATAATTTTTTTTATCTTTTCTATGTGTTCACAGGTACTATAACAATCATGTTTACAAAAACAGTATAAACAGTACGAAAAAAGGATTCCTGACATGGAAGTTAACCTTATAATAGGAAAGTATCGGCTCTTAAGTTAAGTGAATTTTAAGTTAAATATACCCATTGAAAAATTACAAGAGTGAGTTGGTGAAGTTACTGAGTAGGAGAAGCATCAGAGACTCTGTAAGTCAGCTTATATTACATAAATTATTAGTAATAAACATAAATATCTATTTGACAACACAAGAAGAACCATCGAATATTTCAAATACAAACAAGAATTTCTTATCTTTCTTGTTTTTGCACCGGCTTAATTGCCTTGTTATAGTTTGGATACAGAACCGCATTCAGATCTAATGACTAGTTTCAAAGTTTATTTAAATGGATGATATTAATTCCGAATTAGCTCAGGAAATGAGCCGTATTTCACTACCAAAATTTCACTACCAACACTTAAAAAATCGTACTCATCAGTAACCAGTACTCTTAATTTTCCATCCAGAAAGCAAGCTATTGTATTTAGTTCATTAGAAAATGTAAAATTAGAAGATTACCTTGTATCACTAGGATCAGTTAATTCTTCAAAATATATATTGTTCTCTTCTCGTATAGCTAACAACAGGATTTGTATTTCTTTATCTAAGGAAGAATTAGTTGACAAATTTATAAATGTTCATCAAGGAAAAATCATAGTAAATAATCAAATAATACAAGGAAGAAGATTAATTACTTCTAGTGAACGACTATATTATCCAATGTATGTCCAACAATTCCACATAGTATTCTAGAATCAGAATTACAGAAAATAGGATTTAAACTAATGTCGCCCTTATCATTCCTTAGAATTGACCCACCTCGTCCCGAATTTCAACACGTACTAAGTTTTCGTAGAGAGGTATATATTTCACCTTTAGTGGACCTAATACTTCCTGAATCCTTGTTAATTTGTCATGACAATACAAAATATAGAATTTTTATGTCTGTAGACCAACACTCCTGTTATATTTGTAAAAAGATTGACCATAAAAAAAAACAATAGACTTCAACTCTGAATTATAGAGCGATCAAGTACAACAACAAAAATTAACATATACTTAGAACAAAAATGTCAATTCTTCAGTGGAATATAAACGGTTATTATACACAACTAGAAATGTTTAAATTATTAATTACTAAACACTCACCTTTAATAATATGTCTCCAAGAAACAAATTTTACTGACCAGAAATTAGCAAAATTAAAGGCATTTACAGGTTATCATAAAAACAGACGTGATTTTAAAAAAGCCAGTGGAGGGGTTTTTATTTATATTAATAGCTCATTGAAGTCTAGACAAATACCTTTCAAGACCAACCTTGAAGCAGTAGCAGCAACCATAAAAACTTCAAAAATTATTAACATCTGTAACATTTATTTTCCACCGAATACTGATATAAGTATAAAACAGATAACTCATATTATAGAACAAATTCCATCGCCTAAGATTATAGTAGGAGATCTAAACGGATTGTCCACTTTGGGGATCTAATAGATATAACAAAATAGGACACATAATAGAAACGGTCAATAATAACATCAATTGTACCCTACTTAACGATGGATCTCCAACAAGATTTAATTCTTTTACTGGAAACACTTGTTTTGCATTGACTTATCTCTTGTAGACCATTCTTTAGTACAAAACATAACTTGGGAAGCTAGTACACAATTGTATGGAAGCGATCATTTTCCCATAGTGATACATTTTGAAAACAAACAAAAAATTCAACCATACACTAGATGGTATACTGAAATAGAGGATTGGTCACCGTTTACACAATTTGTGGAGAATTAATTGAATTCTCTTTCAGATCCATCCCCGCATGATAATATAAACGACTTAGTAAATAAATTTTCCTCCGCCATACTTTCCTCAGCAGATCATATCATTGGAAAAAAGAAAGTATTAAGAAATCGTATTGGAGTACCATGGTGAAACAATCACTGTCAGGATGCTTGCTATAAAGAAGACTCACAGAGCATTCAATAAATACAAAAAACAAAAAACACAAGAAAATCTCAAGAGTTTTTACAATTTAAAACCAAAGAAGAATTACAAGAATTTAATTATGATAAAAGCGATAACCTACCAATAAATGCACCAATACTAGAGGAAGAGTTAACTAAATCTATAAATCCTATTAAAAACTCTAGTCCTGGTCCAAATTATATTCCTATTATTTTCCTTAAAAGTTTGCCTAAAAATGGATTTGCCTATTTACTAAAGGTATATAACAAAATATGGCTTAAAGGAGTATATCCACATACTTGGAATAATGTTTACACAATATATATCCTTAAACCTGGTAAACCACGTTCAGACCCAAACTCCTACCATCCAGTATCGTTAGGATGTGAAATGAGCAAAGTGCTCGAAAAATAATTAACCAACGTCTTATTTGGATACTCGAGCGAATATCTATTTTATCTAACAAACAAAGTGGATTTTGTAAAAATAGATCAACTCTAGACAACTTAGTTGAACTCGAGTCTGAAATACATGAAGCGCTAGCAAATAATCAAAGCTGCATAGCGGTATTTTTTAATATAACTAGAGCATTTGATACAGTTTGGCGCCATCGAATAATTAAAACTTTACAGAAATTAGGTATACAAGGAAATATGCTAAACTTCATCACTAACTTTTTAAAAAACCGAAGCTTCCAAGTAAAAGATGATTTCATTTCTAAAACAAGAATACAGGAAAATGGAACCCCTCAAGGATCATCGATTAGTGTTACTCTTTTTCTTATTGTTATTAACAGTATTTTGGAAAACGATTCTCCACCAGTAAAGAGTAGGCTATACGCAGATGATCTTATAATTTATTGTAAAGGAAGAAACATAATTAAACAAACCTTACAAGATACTATTTCTGCATTAGAAAAATGGTCAATGAAATCTGGAATGAAATTTTGTTCGAACAAAAGTAAATGTATCCATTTCACCAGAAAACGCAATGTTCGTAGTCCAGATCTTACAATCTTTAATACAAAAATAGAATATGTTGATTGTATCGAATTTCTTGGAATTAATTTTGACAAACATTTAAATTTTAAGCAACATATCTATCATCTTAAAACATCTTGTCAACAATATTTAAACATAATGAAAGTCCTATTTACTAAAAATTGGGGATATGATCAAGATATCTTATTGACAGTAAATAAAATCCTTATTAGATCTAAAGTCGATTACGGTTCAATAGTGTATTGGTCTACCAGTCAATCACTTTTAAAAGAGTTGCAAACAATCCAAAATGCTGCTGTAAGAATAAGCCTTAGGAGCTTTTTGTACCAGACCTACAGATAGCTTACTATGTTTAGTAGGGGAAATGCCTCTGGAATTAAGAAGACAATATCTTAACCTAGCATATGCTGCAAACGTTTCAGCAAATAGTGAAAATCTCGTCAGAAACAATGTCTTTGCTTCTCGTTTCCATACAACATATCTTAAGAAAAAAAGATCTAAATTCCCTTTTTATGAAAGACTTAGATACATGACCAGCAATAAAATTGTCTTCTCTAAAAAATACCAAACCACTCTTTTAACCACTCCTCCTTGGATGGTCAGAAAACCCTTCAGACTTGAGTTTAACAAAGACCAGTTATGCTACAAATCAACTTAATGCTTCCTCTATGGTTAAACAATTTTACATTAAGATTGATGAGTACCAGAATTACCAACATATTTATACTGATGCCTCCAAATCAGAAAAAGGAGTGGGATGTGCCCTCATATACAACGACTACACTGCTTCATACAAAATCTCAAATTTTAGCACAGTATATACAGGAGAATTACTATTCGAAATCTACAAAGCATTAGAATATTCACTGAACGCCAACTTAGATAGGTGCCTAATAATAACAGATTCCTTAAGTTCCATGAGTAGCTTATTTCACCATTTACCCAACTCATCCATTATTGCGATTGATAGAGAACCATTTGTACCAACTTTAGCAAACGAATGCGATTGTAAAATTTATGTGGATTCCGTCACATATGCATGGTAATGAAAGAGTAGATGCTGCCGTCAAATCTTCAGTTAACAACGAAAACTTGATAGAAGCTACCTATAAGAAAGATTTTCATCACTGGATTAACTAGACATTGAAAGAACGGTGGCTTCAAGAATGGAATCGATCTAAACAAAAACTACGAGACATAAAAACACAGTTATAAGATGGAAGAATATGTGTAGCAACAGGAAAGACCAAATTATAATAAACAGTCAAAATCTGTATATATTATGTATCCAAAAAGGTAAATAAAATGTAATACCAAGCGGCGCTAATAACCACTTAGGGTGATGCTCCTTAATTGTAAATAAAAAAAAAGTACGAAAAAAATAGATAATACTGAGGCATTCGCATAAAAAAAATTGTAATGAAAAGGCCTATTGTTCTTCAGCTTGTCTGTTGACTTACTTGGCCTCGACTTTTTAGGCATACAGACAAGCTTTTAGTCGATAATTCTGTGGGTGCCGTTATTACTCTAAGGTTGATAACAAATTTTTTTACTGTGTTTATGTATTATGTGTCTATGTATCATATTTTAATAACATGTTTAGATATCGTGTTGTATGTGTATTATATATAGTTGTAGATGATGTGTCTCTTCTTCTTCTTCTTCAGCTTTTCCCTTTTCAGGGGTCGCAGTTCCTTACTTTTCTTTACCACTTATTTCTGTCTATTATTTCTTCTTTACCTAAACCTTTCTCTCCAAAGTTCTCTGTCACACAGTCCTTTCATCTTCTCCTTGATTTTCCTTTACATCTCTTTCCATCAACTTTTAACAGCTCTATCCTTCATTTCACATAGTCTTCATTTCTACGTCTTCATTTCTTTGTTCTTGAATTTTTTTTAAACTGTAGTCACCTGGATCTTTTCCTAACCAAGTCGTTCCTGACACCGTTTCTTTTAGTTTTATCTAACATTTACCGTAACATTTTTGGATTGCCTAAAATATTCCAGATATATTTCATACACAATGTTATATACCTATCTTTTACTGTTTTGAAAATTTTAAGTGTTTTTTGATTTATTGCAAAACTTGCTAGAACACACTTAATGCTTGTTTTTCATTTGTAAGGTCTTGATAATGACAAAGTAAGCTTAAACTATTTCAGAGTTTCTTTTTTACTTAACATTACTTTACTTAATCAGTAGACCCATTTGTACCTTTTGGTGGTGGGCCGTTTATAATACAATTCATTAAATTACAATATTCTACAATCTTCTGAGGTGTCCTAGCTCTTAACCAACTTTCTCCATACCTTCCTATTGGATGCCATCTGTGTTGCTTCCTGCCAAGTCTAACCCTTACTCTGCAGTATCTGCGAGATGTCACTGTTTCATTCTTTAATGGGTCTTCCTCTTCTATTCTTCCCTATTGGTTTGGCGTCCCACACTCTTTTTACTTGTTTATTATTGTCCATCTGGGTTAGATGTCCGAACCATGCCTATTTTTTCTCCTTGATTGAGTCGAGTATCAGTTTGATTTTGAGTCTTTCTTTTATTTCTTCATTTCTGATTCTATCAGTTCTTTTTACTCCGATCGTTCTTCTGAGGTATTTCATCTCTGCTGCTTGGATTTTGCTCTGATGTCTTTTGTTTAATATCCAATTTTCTGCTCCATATGTCACTGTAGGTCTATATATTGTTTTGTATATCATCATCTTGGTCTTTGTTGATATTTTTTTGTTATTAAGGAATCCTCTATTTAGTGCTTGGAACAGTTTTCCTGTGTTTTCCATTCTGTTGTTCTCGATGTCTTTTTTGTTGTTGATTACTGTTCCTAAGTAGTTGTATGAATTTGTCTGTATTATTTTTTGTTGGTCTATCATTACTTCTATTTGATATTCCTTCCCTTGTTTTCTTGATATTTTCATTATCTGAGTCTTCTGTCTGTTTACGTTCAAATTGTATTTACTTGCTTCTAGGTTCCTGGTGCTTTTCCAATCTTTATCTTTCTTATCGCTTCTTCCAGTTTTTCTTTTTCTATAGTTTCTGGATTTTCCGTGTTCCTCATGGCTACTCTCTTGATGTGGCTTTCCTTCTTCATTGAATTCGCTTGATTTCCATTTAGTATCAGCTGGAAATGTTCCCTCCAACTTTCCATTATTGTCTTATCGTTGTTTATTATTGTTCCTTTCTTGTTCAATATTTGTTTCAGTTTCGTTTCTTTGTTCCTTCTTAGGTTTTTCAGCATATTGATTTAGCTGTTTTTATCATCGCCTTCTTAAATTTTTCAAATTCTTCTTCTATTGTTTCTGTTATTTCATATTCATTGTCCATCTCTGTCTCTAGCCCTTTTGAGTATCTTATTTTCATTGTTTCTTTCCTTAGTTTATAAATTTTTATTATTTCTTTGTGTTTTCTGTTTATGTTCTTATTTCTTTTCTTTTGCTGTTGAATGTGGTTTCTAGTAGATAGTGGTCACTACCAATTTCATAACTCCTTTACACCCTTACGTCTCTTATCCAGTTTTTTGCACTATAGTATAGTCTATAATTGATTGTTCGTCTCTTGACTTGACTTCTCTTGTGATTTTGTGTATCCTTTTATGTTGGAAGTGTGTGTTTATAATCACCAGGTTATTGTCTACACAGAATTCGAGTAGTAATTTTCCATTTTTGTTTATTTTTTCCTCAACATAAGGTCTCATAACGGCTCATCCACCCACTCGATGCCTTAAAATTCTCATCACTACCTAGCGCCTGCAAAAACTGTGTTGCTTTTCCTTGAAGCAGTGGTCCACTTATTGAAACATTCGCAGCCCTGTTTACGGTAAACCATTTGACCATTGCAATATCGGGTTCTTTATTAGCTGCTGCACGTAGTTTTTTCGATTTACTGGAAGAAGACGAACCTGCTTTGAAAATCTTGTGTTTATTTTTAAGCATGGTAGATAGAGTGGAACTTAAAATTCCTGCAAGCAAGCAAGCAATTTAATTAAACCCAGCCCGTGAGAAATGTTCACCCCTAAGAATTACGTTCGGGTGTAACAATTCATTGGAGCGAGGTGTATTAACTCGAGTAAATCAGGAGTCACTCCACCGCGCTCCCATGCTCCAGACCATCCCTTTCCCCCCTATAGCACTTTGATGCGCGATACTGGCACAACTATCAGCCAAATGCTCTTCATGTGGAGATCCTGGGTAATAGAATCCCAACATGGTTTCCTAACCATGGAATTCAAAAATCAGGACAGCGCATTGTCGCTATATTCCTGTTATCTTAATGTGGCTTATCCGCGAACTAAAATTGCTTACTTGGGCCTTAAGTCTCCGCTCTGAGCTAGGCTCAGTTTAGCGACTTGGTGCTCAAGGGGTTGGGCCCTACATGCCCGAGTTTTTAGTGGTTTTTGTTAATATTTTTTTGTGGCTTGCGCCGGTTTTTGTTAGTAGTTTTTTGATTTTTTTTTGGTGGCCGAAGCCGTTTTTTGTTGTTTTTTGGATTTTTTTGTAGGATTCCTGAAACATAAAATCAGAATTAGTGCATATTTATTTAAAATTTATTTAAAATTTACTGGGTCCACGCTGTACGTTGCGATTGTCCACGAGGGTTATGAGCTACGAACTATCTTCATTGTGCGTTGTTGTTGTTTTTTGAAGTGTTTTCTCTCTTGTGTTTTGTTTTCTCTCTGCTGTGATTGTTGATTTTCTCTCTAGTATTATGATTTTATTCTACTATTTGTTGTTTGGGTCTTTTGTGCTTCCATCTGTGGAAAGCGTCGTACCTCAATATCTCTCGCAATATGTGGTTGGGGTGGTTCTTTATCTCTGCGAACTTTGTCCTAGCTTTTTCTTTCATTGTGTCGGTGACTCTGATTTGTTGTAGTTCTCTAAAGAGGAATCTTTCTGCTACGTATCTCGGTACGTTGACTGCTTCTCTTAGGCTGTTGTTATGTGCCGCTTGTATATTTATTAATCTTATTTTTGTTTTCAATCTAAGTTTGCTTTTTCTTCCTGCTAGGCCTCTTATTGATGCTTTTGCCATGTTGGCTTTTTTTACTGTAGCTTCTACATGTTTGCTAAATGTTAAGCCTTTGTTCATGATTACTCCGAGGTATTTTGCTTCACTTTTCCACTCGATGGGATTGTCTTGCACAGTTACCTGTTCTTCTGGTTGTTGATGCCTCTTTTTGAAAAGTACAGCCTGTGTCTTTTCGGAGTTTATAGCGATTTTCCATTTTAAACTCCATTCTTGTATGTCATCTAGCGCTGTTTGTAAGTTGTTTACCGCTATGTCTACATTAATGTCTACATTAATGTTTATGTCTACTTAAAATTCCCCTTTCACGACAAACTTCTGCTTTCTTCTTACCGCTCTCAACGTCTTTAAGGATGTTAATTTTTTCTTCTAAAGTAAATGCTTTTCTTTTAGAAATCATAGTGTGTAATCTATGTAACTATATAATCTACAACACAACTTTCAAGACGCGAAAGCACAATCAGGAAACAAACGATAAACATCTACGACAAAAACAACTGTAAAATGAAATTCTGCTGAAATTTGTCTCATTTGTTGTCATATTTTTAAGCCTCTTTACGTAGTTTATTAGGCGTATATGGTCAAATATACTCTGAGGAGATTTTTAATGAAGCCCTTACAAACCTAGACATGGGAATCCAAGTGAACGGTGAATACATCAATAATATCCGCTACGCCGATGACACTGTGTTACTAGCAACCAGCCTAAACGATCTGCAGGCCTTACTAGACCGAGTGCGAACTGTGAGCGTAACATACGCACTGAACCTTAATATTAAGAAAACTAAATTCATGGTTGTCAGCCGTACATATTTAGATCCCAGGGCACTAATGGCAGGTAGCGAAGAGATCCAGAGAGTCGACAGATTCACTTACCTCGGAACTACCCTCAACGTACAATGGGACTACGCTCAAGAGATTAGGACCAGAATTGAAATGGCACGGTCTACATTTATTAAGTTGAGATCCTTGCTGTGCTGCAGTGATCTCAGTTTGGGAACCAAGATGCGGATAGTGAGGTGCTACGTTCTTCCAGTATTACTATATGGAGTTGAAGTCTGGACACTGACGCAAGCCACTGAAAAACGAATCGAAGCCTTCGAGATGTGGATATACAGGAGGATACTAAAAATATCTTATGTGGACCATGTCACCAACGTTGAGGTCCTACAGCGCATGACAAAAGAAAAAGAAGTGCTTAATTTAATTAAACAACGTAAGCTTGAGTACCTCGGCCACGTGATGCGGAACGAAGAAAAATATCGAATTCTTCAACTCGTTATGCAGGGTAAAGTATTTGGCAGAAGAGGACCGGGACGCCGTCGTATTTCGTGGTTGAAAAATCTCCGACAATGGTTTGGGATGACCTCAGCGGAGCTGTTTCGCAGAGCAGTCAACAAAACCATGATAGCCTTGATGATCGCCAACATCCGGACCGGATAAGGCACTGAAGAAGAAGAATGGTCAAAACCCCTACACTGACATTAAATCATAAATTGTGAATTTCCGACAACACAATATTGGTCGGTAGTTTAAATAGAAGAAGTTTATTACGGGCTGCAGTTAAATTTATTGTGGGCGCCAGTTAAAAAGAATTTTTATTTATAGCCACAGCCGAGCCAAAAACGTAAAGAAACAGTTTTTTTGATCTTATTTTCTTTCGTTATAACTAAATTTACCATAGAGGGTTATAGTAGTTATAGGTAATTATAAGTAGTTTTAAGTAGTGGGTTTATCCATGTTTTACCATGAGTTTTACCCTGAAGGACTGAAAAACATTAGTAAATATTTTAAAGTGAATAGACAATGGTTTCCCGGTATTTGTAGATATAATATTTTAAAAGCCTTTGTTTTTTGTTTCGCTGGAAAGGCCAAAAGCCGCCAGGTACCTAGTTATTATATTTAGAAAGTAAGTCACAAAAAAATTGTTATCATTTTCAAAGCAATTTGTTTACAAGCGATGCTTGGGTTTTTCTGATATCAATTAAGAAGCGGGATATAGAAATTTTCTGATTGGTTAGCGAGTTTGGAATGGGAAAAGAGCGTGAATGTTTTGAAAGTTTGGAGTAAAAAAGATGGATTATGTGATGGTCATCGGAGACAAGCAGTTGAAGTTTTGTGTCGTCAATTTAGAAGCAAGTGCCAGTAATTTAATAATTAGAAGTGATTGGCTGAAAGGTGGAACGAGAGATAGATCCAAGCTGAGAAGTCGAATACCTCCTGGATTCTATAAAGTCCAAGTGAAAGATTGTGAGTATATGAAAGAGAGGATAGAATTTTGGAGTTTGTTGAACGAGTACTGGTAAAATAGGCCTGCTCGTGTTTTTGCAAAAAGAGTTTGCTGGTATGCTGACAAGTGGACACTTAGAACGGAGAAGGCTTTGATTGGTGGCCTAACATAATCAACAAGGGGAGCTGTTCCGGTCGAAAGAAGACATCGTCGTGTGTGAGTTAAAAGGTCATTCAAAAATTGTTATGACATAATTTTTTTTATGTTTCAAATAAAAGACTCTATACTATCAGAAGAACAAAAATTATCGCTATTTAAGATACCATCAAGTTTTAAAAAGTTTTTTTTTTCTTCAAAGGATAATTATAAATATTGCTTAATAAATTTAAAAGGTTTACAAAACCATATGAACAAAAATTGCAATATTTAAAAACTTTCATATTATTTCTTTTGATAATAAAAGATATTTGTATTTGTATATTTATGTTATTAAAAATATGTATATAAAATGGCTCCCTGAGATTTTTTTTTATATGATTTGCGACACTTAGATAATTAATTAAATAATTATTTAAAGTAATTAAATAAATAAGGAGTTAAATAAAAAGTAAGAAAAGGCAGATCATAATATATATATATATATATATATATATATATATATATATATATATATACATATATATATATATATATATATATATATATATATATATAAATATATATATATATATATATATATATATATATATATATATATATATATATATAATTAAAATGTAATGACATGTCTCGCTAAACGTGGTATATATAGGGTGGTTCTTAAGTAGTTGTACAAAAAGAAACAGTAGATTTTACACTTTAAAATATTACGATTTAAGCGAAATTGCTTTAATAAAATGTTGATATTAAGAAGGATGCAGGGTGTTAAATTGCAAATTTAAAATTTTATTTTTCGCTATTGCTTTCATCTTTGTAAACATTTATGTATAAAAATTTACAACTGCGTACTCTAAAATATGAAAAATTATAATTGAATGCACACTTTTATGTAGCTGATAGAGGGCACCATGTATACCACATATGTGGAATAAATTTGCACTTAACTTTTTTGCTCTTTAAGTTATCTGTATTTGTGATAAAAATATTAAAGATACAATATTTTATCAAGAAAAAGTTATACCTTTTAATAACTCCAAAACTCAACAGTTTTCGATATAATCGCATTTTACAAGTCAGCTGCATAGTTCTGATTTAAAGCAATTACTCCAGGCAACGAAGGAAAAATAGACAAAAACAATAATTTTAAATTTTGGTATAAAATACCTTTAACTAAAGTTAATAGTTAACGAAATATTAAATAAAATAAATATATCAGCAACATAATTAATAATAGGATTTGACAAAATAACAGAATAATAGGATTTTACATCAAACATTTTACGTTTTATATTAAATTAAAGTTATAATCCAAACATTTTGTTTACAAACCAAATGAAAAAGCAGTTAAACTAAATAGCATAACTTTTTGTCAAAGTAAGTGTTCGATATGTCCACCATTTTCTTTAATTCATTTGTCAATATATTCCATAAAAGATCGTCTCATATTAAATAGCATCATTGGTTCTAAAGAAACTACTGCAGTATTTATTTCTTCCCATAGTTGGTTGCAAATGTTTAGCGTGTTTCAATAAAACGAGCGGTTCGAATTTATATAAATATATTTATTTATAAGTTTACAACACGATTATATCTTATCAACTAAAAACTACTCCTAGAAAGTACGCTTATATATAAAAGTCACTATGTACTAAAACATTCAGGAGTAGCCTACCTCTAATTCGCCTATTTGACGGGTTGATCTCTCTCTCGCGCTCGATACATCGCCGGAGAGTTCTAGTCGTTTTCGAGATGCAACCGTTACAGGGGCCACGCCGAATGCATGTTCGTAACACTGCTTCCCTTTTAGATCTGAGCGTCCCGATCAGCAACTCTATATGTAGGCCCAGGATGGCGGAATCTACAGGACTCTCCAGCTCTGTATGAACCTCTCAGAAAGAAATAACAGTCTACTGTCTTTGAAGGATACGATCTCTTCGGATTAGTGCAACACACAGTAATTCTTACGCCGGTTTCTCGGAAGATCACTTCAAGCATGCTTCTGACAATCTTCCAATTCAGGTTATCTAGTGCATGGCCTATCTTGGGTGATGCCAAATTCTTGATGTCGTAATTGCAAACGATTTTAGGCTGCTGATTTTTTAACTCGTCCAAACGACCTAACTTCTTATAAAATACGGATGAGATTCCTTTAGTCGTCTCACGATCTTGGGCAACACAGTGGGCCAGAGAGACGTTATGCGGAACACTAACAAGATCCTGTTGAACTTCTGTGGTCACGCCGAATCTAACACTCTTTCTCTCTGCGTAATTTGACATAAATTCATTAAAGCTTGGTCGCCGGTCATCTTTGATTTTGTGTTGAAGGGTTCGGCAACTTCTTAATTCGGTATATTACGTCATTTATTCTCTTTTTAATTTTATACGGACCTTCCCATTGTTTTTGCAATTTAGGAGACAAGCCTCAACGACGTTGTGGATTATAAAGCCAAACAAGATCACCTGCTTCATAGCTTTCATTCTTGCATCGAGAATCATATTGATCTTTCATTCTGTCACTGGCTAACTGGATGTGTTGTCGGGCAAGTTCATGAATGTTGTTCATTCTTAACTTCAGGCGGTCGACATAATCTTCGCTTGCAACATATTCTTCGGAAGGTCTGCAGTCAAACTCTAGGTCGCAGGGCAAACGAACTTCGCGACCTAACATCAGTCAGGTTGGAGTCTGGCCTGTAGTTTCATTCACGTCCGAGAGGTAGGCCATTAGGAATAAATGAATGTGCTGGTTTCAATCTCTTTGATGTTCTGATACAACTTTGGACAGGTGTTTGCCAATCGTTCGGTTCATCCTCTCGACCATTCCATCTGATTGAGGATGCAGGGGTGTCGTTCTGATCTTATTGACACCAATCAATTTACAAACGTTTTCGAAAAGGGTTGACTCGAAGTTTCGCCCTTGGTCGGAGTGGATCTCCAAGGGAACACCAAATCGGCTAAAGAATTTTTTAACAAGTACCTCTGCAACGGTAGCAGCTTCTTGATTTGGTATCGCATACGCCTCAGTCCATTTCGTTAGATAATCAATGGCTACCAGGATGTATTTATTTCCATCATTCGTCTCTGGAAGTGGACCTGCAATGTCGATTGCTACTCTTTCCATAGGACTACCAACATTGTACTGTTTCATGGGTGCCCTCTTTTTACCAACTGGACCATTACTGGTTGCACACAGTTCACATTTCCGGCATCATCTTCTTACATCATCTTTACAGTTCACCCAATAGAACCGTTCTCGAACCTTTTACAAAGTCTTCGTAATACCAAAGTGTCCACCTGATGCACCGTCATGCAACTGATGCAATACTGCTGACACTTTACTTTTACGTACAATCAACTGAAGCTTAGTTTCTGTACCATCATCGTTCTCATAGGTTCTATACAGAAGATCACCTTTTAGCACTAGGCAATTCCATTGGCTCCAGTAACACTTGACTTCTGGACTACATGCATTAATGTCTTGCCAAGAAGGTCATTCACAAGAAATGCTCGCAATCCTTCACTACGCCTAGCAATTCTCTCCTGATAACGCAATAGTTTCTTTCTGGTTTCGACAAGACTTTGCTAAAGTAAGCGATGACTTTCTCCTGCCCATCTTGGATTTGGGAGAGAACAGCTCCTATTGCACTCTTGCTTGCATCGGTGTCCAACACTAATTTTCCTGCCTGTCTAGGGTAGCTTAAAATCGGTGCGCTAATCAGAGCCATTTGTAAGTGTTCGAAAGCTTCTTGACACTGTTCGCTTCATGTATATTCTTTGCCTTCTGTCAACTTTGTTAATGGGTTGGAGATGTTGGCAAATCATTTAACAAAACGTCGGTAATATGTACATAGACCAAATAAACTTCTAATTTTGTGCTTATCTCTTGGTATTTTTCCAATCCTTAATTGCGGCAAATTTTTCAGGATCAGCTGTTACACCATTACTTGCTACAATATGTTCCAAGACTTCTCGTCGAAACATGTGGCATTTCTTTGGCCTTTACTTCCAATTCGCTGCCCGCAATCGTTGAATGACTTCTTTCAACATCATGGATCGTTTATCAAAGGATCTTCCAACCACAATTACATCATCTAAATAAACCAGGCATGTTTTTCATGTTAGACCTCTTAAAACTGCCTCCATTAATCTTGGGACATGACAGGATTAATGACAGGGACATTAAATAAACCAAAGGGCATAACTGTCAACTGCCAAAGCCCTGATCCTATCGAGAATGCGGTTTTTTCCCGATCAGCTGGCTCCATGTCTACTTGCCAATATCCACTTTTTAAATCAAGTGTGGAGAACCAACGAGAACCAGAAAGAGTATCCAAAGTATCATCTATTCTGGGCAAAGGATAACTATCTTTTTTAGTTACCGCATTGAGCTGTCGGTAGTCAATAGAAAAACGCGTTGAACCATCTTTCTTCTTTATTAACACTACTGGTGATGTCGATGGACTGTTTGATGGTTCAATTACCCCTTGTTTGTTCACATCTTTGATGATGTCTTCGGCTTCATCTCTTTTCGCAAATGGAAGTCATCTAGGTTGTTGTCTGATTGGCTGAGCGTCTCCGGTATTAATTTTATGCTTTACTATGCTTGTTTTGCCCTTATCCTTCTTATCAATGGTAAAAACATCTTGAAATTATATCAGCATAGACTTCACTTTTTTAGTTCGTTCATCATCAAGATCTTGGCACGTTTTAATCACCATCTCAACAAGCTCCTTTGGATACTTAGATTTCGATAGTTTCTCATTAGTATTCATAGAACAAATTAAAGCCACAGGAACACACTGTCCGATCAAAGTGTTTTTACTTAACTTAATAGCAGTTCCCTTTAAATTCATAACTCTTACAGGAACGAAGTCTCGTATTCTCACCAAAGCTTTTGCCGTTAGGAACTCGGCATTATTAACATCTTCGACCATCCTTAAAATTCCTTCTCGGCAGTAACCATCAGGTCTGGTCATCAAAATTTTCTCACTATTACCGGGTATTGTTACGTCACAAGTAGTTATTAAGCTGATAACATCTTCTTTGTCTTCATGAAATGGTAACTCTTCACCACTGATCTCGAGAACTTCATCTTTGACATTCTATACAGCCCAATCTTTCTTTAGTAAATCCATCCTCAATATGAACTCGTCGGAGATCTCTGCAATTAATACTCTATGGTCTACTGTGGTCTGGCCAATTGATACTGACATATTAGCCTCGCCATATGTATTAATTATCTCACCAGTTGCTGTTCCAAGCTTAACTGTTGCAGGCGATAATTTAAGATGGCCTCGTACTACTTCTGGTCGTGCATTAGTTCTTGTTGAACCTATATTTACCAAAAACGATCTCTTCATTTATTATTGATACGACCCCCGATGTACAAGCTACGAATTCCACCGGAGGACGTAATGTTCACAGTTACTATGGGGACTGTGTTTCTCGAGGTCGGCAGTTGCCCCTTACTGTCGACCCGTTCTAGTTTTCCGACTGTTGTATCATTTTATTGCAATTACGGCGAATGTGACCTACATCACCACAATTCCAACATCTGGGTTCGCGTCTCTTCGGCATCGCGTTACGAACTACTTTTCGTACTATTTCTTCCAGACGTTCATCGTTTGGTTCGTCGCCTTCTTCAATGGTTCTTACTTGATGGGTCCGTGAAGTTTGGCTAGCTGTTTCATGTTCTAAGGCAATAGCGAGCGCTTCATCTAGAACTTTCGGTCTTGCTAGTCGTAAAGCTTTCTGTAATTAATTGTCTCTTAAGCCGTTGACGAAGATATCTACAGCAATTTCTTCCAAAATGTTGTCTGGTGCCTCTGGATAAGCTAACCGTACTATACGAGCAACATCTGCTTCAAACTCTTGCAAATTTTCACTTGCTTGTTAAATTCTACTTATTAGTTGCGCCTTGTAGACTTGTTGTAGATGGGCATCTCCGTAACGTTTGTCTAGTCGAGTGAACAAGGTCTGGTAACATTTTTCTTGACCCTTAGGAATCGATCTTAGGATATCCGCAGCATCACCTCATAAAGCAACAGTCAAGGAAACAGCTTTTTCTTGTTCTGTCCAATAATTGGCTGTCGCAATAGCTTCAAATTGTCTAAGGTATATGGACCAAGAAGACTTTCCATCAAATGGTGGAAATTTGAATCGCATATGATGTGCCGTTTCATCTCTAGGTGATTCGGATCTAAGGCTACTGTATTAACTCGTGGTAGCACTTTTGTATTGGTTATCATGCTCTCTAACTGTTTGATCTTCTCTTCTACTTTATCGAATGTTTTAGAAACTTCTTCGAATTTCTCATTGTTCTGAATACATACTTCGAGATGTTTTATCGAATCTTCTGGAAATATTCTCGAATTTATCATCATTTTTTCTAGAAGATTCTTCAATCATCTTTTTCTTATCATTTTTTTCAAATTTCTTATCATTTTTTCTAGAACTCTCTTCAATCTTAATTAAAACTGCTTCTTCTGTTAATTGACAATGGAATGTCTCTGGGTCATCTCCATTTTTGTTAAGAACATTCTTGAGTCATTCTTGGAGGATCTTCTTGGACCCGTTGCAGTCTTCATTGCGTTCTTCTAGTTGCTCACGCAACTGTTTTACTGAATGTTGTACTAGTAGCATCTTTGGTCAGGCACACACGTGTTTTTTAAATATTCTTTTTTTTTACAAAGATCACTACCGAACTACGTGGCTGTTCTCTACGAATAATACTTTTCAAAAGTTCAGAAGTCTTTTTTTTATTTAGCAATCACTGCTGAATTTATTTCTAAATCTCACACCGTAACACCAACTGCAGCGTGTTTCAATAAAACGAGCGGTTCGAATTTATATAAATTTATTTATTTATAAGTTTACAGCACGATTATCTCTTATCAACTAAAAACTACTCCTAGAAAGTACGCTTATACACTCCGCGTCATAGAAAACGGGCCACCCCAAGTATTTAAAATATTTTCGAAATTATTATTTATTGCTACAAAATTAAGCATTTATTTTTTTGTATATTGAATTAATATTATTTTATTTTTAATGTGTCTTGGGTTATTTAAGTTAAATGGGGTGTTGCGAAAGCAAACCGACTATGTAACTGGATTAAGGATATTCATAGAACCTATAAAACAAAACAATTTTGAAAAAAAGTTGTTTACAACTTGATCAATTTTCGAGAAAGCGATTGTTTTGAGAAATGTATGATATTGTAAAGGGTTCTAATGAGTTTTAAACGCATCTCAGATTACAGTAGCCGACTTAGTGTGAAGTAGTCTTGAGTTAATAACGATGGAATTACTGGGAAGTGGATTAAGTCAAAGCAAGTTGCAAGACAATTGAATGTTAGTCGTTCGACTGCACAAAGGATCCAGCAACGATTTATTGTGACAGGATCTCACCAACGACGACCTGGTACAGGCCCAAAAAGGAAAACAACCGCTAGGGAAGATCGCGTCGTCATTCTTGCTGCATTACGGAATCAGACCCAAACCGCTAGAATACTTCAAGGCCATTTACAGCAAGCTCAAGGACCAGCAATCAGCCTTTCTACTATTCGGCGAAGATAAGGGAGCAAGGTTTGATAGCTTGCAGTCCAGCAACAGGGCCCTTACTTTCCCCAGCTCACAAAAGACGAAGACTCGATTTTGCCTGTGAGCACATCAATTGGACAGCAGACGATTGGAAAAAAGTATTGTTTACGAATGAGTGTAGAATGTCTATTTATGGTAAAGATGGACACAGTAAGGTGTACAGACGGGCTGGAGATCGTTTCGCTGGTTGCACTTGGCACCACGGGTTGCTTTTGGTGGTAGTTCAGTAATGTTTTGGTCAGGGATTTCTTTTGATGTGCATACGGATCTCGTCGTGATCGACAGAGGTGCGTTAACAGCAGTAAGGTACATAACGGAAATCTTACAACATTACGTGATGCCCTATGCTGGATTTATTGGCAACGAATTCCTGCTAATGCAGGATAATGCGGGACCACACACGGCAAGGATAGTAACGGAGTACCTTGACGAGGTTGGTATTCCAAAAATAGACTGGCCTGCTCAAAGCCCTGATTTCAATCCTATCAAGCATATATGGAGCCTGCTAAAAAGTCGCGTTAGGCGTCGCATACCTGCTCCAACAACACCTGTAGAGCTTCAGATGGCACTCATTGACTTGGGCCACTTTTCCCCAAAGAGATATCCAAAACGTTATAAATTCCATGCCAAATCGAATGAGGAGTGTCATCCAGAATCGAGGTGGCAATACCCATTACTGAAAATGGATACCAGGCTTTTTTTTTTAATATACAGTTCATTGTTGTTTTAAAAACTGTAAGTTGATTTTTTGAATAAATGTAAGTTGATTTTTTGAATAATTTTTGAATAAATAATAATTTCGAAAATATTTTTCTGGCCCGTTTTCTATGACGCGGAGTGTATATAAAAGTCACTATGTACTAGAACATTCGGGAGTAGCCCACCTCTAATTCGCCTATTTGACGGGTTGATCTCTCTCTCGCGCTCGAGACATCGCTGGAAAGTTCTAGTCGTTTTCGAGATGCAACCGTTACACGGGCCACGCCGAATGCATGTTCGTAACAGTATGATGGATGAATATATTCTTTTGAATACATTTCCAAATCTTATTTGTATATTATAGAACTACATCTTGTTTGTCGCAAAGGTTAAATTATATATTAAACTGTAATGTATTTCGTTCATTGGTTACTTATATGTACACACTGAATAACCTATCGATGACATTACTTATTTATATGCTTACGTTACAGCTTACGAGTAACTATAGTTACATCTCGAACAAATGGACTATTATGATTTACCAACGAACTAATATTATGCTGAACTAAATTGCCACTGTGTTAACTATATTTATAACGATATCGATTATTAGGCCAACGATGATGTTTTTGTAAAAATCCTGAGTCTTTAATGTTAGATTTGTAGCAAAAGTATTATGAAACAAGACACATATGTGTTATTCAATACTTGTGCTCTGGTTTCTAATTCTCCTAATAAAAGTGGGTAAATAATTTACGTAATGAATAATAAGTATCTTTCTGAGATTTTGTATGAATTAAATAATTATATCAATATATAAAGAATATATATATATATATATATATATATATATATATATATATATGAAAAGTTATATTTAAGTATGTTCTCACTGCCCTCTCTCTAGAATGTGGTGATGTACCATCTTGCATAAACCACATTTTTTGGGTTTTTAGCATTTTACAATAGACAAAAAGTAATACAATGCCAGTATAGAAACTTAAGAAGCGATAGATGGAAGCTATAGAAAAGGAAAATTGTAAAAATGATGGCCAACGTCTGAATACGGACACGGCACCTAAGGAAGAAGATGAAGAATCTTTTTTCCAATAAGACATTCATCAGACATAACAAAGCATTTTGTGATGTTGTATTATCTTTGAGTTGTTTTAATAAGAATAAACTATGAATTATGCATATCTACTGGTATTCTTTCAACAAACTGAAAAAAGTACTCTGCAGTAGGGACATTTCAATTTCTTTAAAGATAAGACTTCTGAGATGCTACGTGTTCTTGGTATTATTTTATGGGTTGGTTGCTTGGACATCAAAGAAAGATGTTTTGGACAGATTAGAAGCCTTCGAGTTATGGGCCTACAGAAGGATATTAAGAATAAGTTGGGTGCATAGAGTCACGAATGTCGAGGTGTTGAGAAGAATGGGAAAAGATGGAAAAGAATGGGTTTTCAATACAATTTAAGTCACAAAACTGCAATATTTGGAACATGTCATGAGGGGCGAGCGTTATAACTTGTTGCAATTAATAATGCAAGGAAGAGTACAGGGTAGAAGGAGTCGTGGAAGAAGACGCATCTACTGGTTAAACAATTTGAGAGCTTGGTTTAACTGCACTTCTGCTGACCTCTTTAGAGGAGCGTTATCGAAAGTGCGAATTGCCATAATGGTTGCCAACCTTCTTAGAGGAGATGGCACATGAAGAAGAAGACAGAAGATAAATTTTGAGGTTTCTAACAAGTATATCTTTTCTTTGTAAAAATAATGTATCTCTAATATTTTTTAACGTCAAATAACTGTCAAAGTGTGGATACGCATTTTAAAGATTTTTTTATTTTATTTTTATTTATCTGCATCAACCGCTAGGGTTATTAGCGGTAGGTTTATGATACAAATAGAGAAAATAAGATACATTTTAAAATTCATGACTTACAACAATATGGTATTATGTACATGTATGTAAATGCAACAAAAATTAAATCACAATTTATTATAGACTTTACAGTAATTTAAAAAAGACAGAACTTCATTGAATTTTGTAACCAGTGCTTCTTTCAGGCTGTTGGGTATATTGAATATCGCCTTGGCTGAGGTGTACTCTGGACATTCTATTATTATATGGTTGACTGTGAAAGGTGTTTGGTATCTTTTGCACATTGGTAGTGGTTCTTTGGAGATTATGTAGCCGTGCGTAAGTCGTGTATGCCCAAGTCGGAGTCTGCTGATAATTACCTGGTCTTTTCGTTTTGGTGGTATAGGAAGATTTTTAAGATACGTCTGGTTTGATGCTTTTAAGATTTGTGTTTGTTTGATCCCATATTTCTTGCCAGATTTTATTTAAATGAGTCTTGAATAACGTCTTAGTATCTGATATTGGTATACTTGTTGTAGTCGCAATGTTCACTTTGTTTATTGCTTCAAACGCTGTTTTGTCTGCTAGCTCATTACCAGTTATTCCGACATTAAATGAGACCCACATAAATGATATAGTTATCCCAGAAAATTGGAGGTATTGCAATGCGTCTTTAATTAGGAATAGATTGATGTGTGTAGAATAAACATGTTTAATGGCCTGTAAAGAACTTAATGAATCTGATAATTTTTTGTTATTTATTTTTCATTTGTGATTTTACAATGATTTAGTGCATCAAGTATTGCTTGAAGCTCTGAGGTATAAATACTACAGCCGTCAGTTAATCTAGTGGCAGCAATTACGTTTTCTGATACAGTAGCAGCTGCTTCTCCGTTGCAATCTTTGGAGGCATCAGTGAAGAACAATTTATAAGTGGAATATTTGAGTAAATTTGCATGATACTGAAGCCTCACCTCAGCAGAAATGTGTAAATGCTTATCATGATTAAGTAAGGAGAGGTCTACTATTGGTAAAGAAACTGTCCAGGGAGGTGTTTGGTATATTTTTGTGGATGCCAAGGTGATTTGATTGATATAATACGGTAATCTTTTAACTCGTTCGTAAAATGGTACTGTCTTCGTGGGGTAATTTGTGTATTGTTCTAGTGATTCTTCCGATACTAAACTTGCGAGAAAGGTATGATCCTTTGCGCTAAGAATTTTTGAAGCGTAGCATAGTGATATATATATATATATATATATATATATATATATATATATATATATATATATATATATATTGTCTTCTAAGGTATAGTGGCATTTCTCCTGCTAGCACTTGAAGGCTTCTTATTGGAGTAGTTCTAAAGGCTCCAAAGATTAGTCGTAGAGATGTGGTTTGAATAACATCCAGTTTTTTTAGTTGATTTGTATTTGCTGTTTCATAACAGATGCATCCGTAGTAGAGTTTGCTTCTTATTAATGTCTGATATAAATAAAGAAGAATTTTAGAATCTGAACCCCATTTATGATTTAATAAAACTCTTAGTAAGATTATTCTTTGTTGGCAGGATTTGATCAAATTGTTGATATGTGAAGTCCATGTGAGTTGTGAGTCAAATATTACACCCAAAAATTTGATTTCGCGGACTTGTTTCAGAGAATGACCATTTAGATACAAGTTTAAGTTGTATGCTGCTTTTCTTTTGTCAAACATTATTACTTTAGTCTTCTCAGTTGAAAAAGTTAAACCAGTCTTTAAAGACCACATTTCTCAGCTGTTTATTGTTCTCTGTAAAATTTGCCTAGCTAGTTCTATATTTTTACTTTTAACATATATTACTAGATCATCAGCAAAAAGATTAGCTTTTATGGGAAGCTTTATGTGGTTTGTTATATTATTTATTGCGATTAAGAATAATAGTGGATTTAAGGCCGATTCTTGAGAAATTCCATTATGGAGTGATTTCGATGTTGATATGAATCCATTCGTTTTTACTTGTATGGACCTGTTTTGAAGAAAGTTTTTAGTGAAAGCGAGAAAGTTACCATCTACTTTCCAGTTTTTCATAATTTTGAGAATATAGTGCTTCCATGTTGTGTCGAAAGCTTTTCTGATGTCGAAAAATATTGCAATTACTTTTTGTTTATTTGTAAATGCTTTATGAATTTCGGATTCTAGTGCAACAATGTTATCAGCTGTCGATCTGTCTGAACGGTATCGGCTTTTGTATTGGAGTAAGGAGTTTTTTCTGCCATATCAGTCTTTTACTCAATATTCTCTCCATTGCTTTGCAAATGTTACTGGTGAGAGATATTGGACGATAGAAGGATGGTAAGTTTTTTGACTTATTTATTTTTAAAAAAGGAATTATAATTGCTTGACGCCATATTGAAGGAACCGTTTTATTTGTGTAAATATTGTTAAAGATGTCAACTAAAATTTTCTTTACTGTTTCAGGTAGTTTCTCAATAAATATTGTTGAAATATCATCAGGTCTTGAAGAATTGCCTAGGCTTTCGTTTAACTCGTCTAGTGTAATCGGTATATTGAGAGGGCATAAAATATCTTCTATTTTGATTTGTGATAATTTGGTTTTTTCTTTGTGTTTTAGGAATGTAGAGTTGTATTGATCATTGCTTGAATATAGTTGATAGTGATCAGCTAAGATTTCTACAATTTCTAGTTTATTTGAAGTAATTAAGTTGTCTGTAGCAATGGTGTCAATATGATTAATTTTGGTTGAGCCTTTAATTTTCCTTATTTTCTGCCAAATATCACTTATTGGTGTAGATGAATTTATTGATGAGATATAATTGGCTCAGCTTTCTTTTTTAGATTTTTTTATAAGAAATCTGGACCTAGCTGTTAACGCTCTAAATCTAGCTAAGTTAGTTTCGGAATTGTGTTTTTTCAATATATTAAAGGAGTGTTTTGTTTGTTTCAAAGAAATTTCTATTTCGATATTCCACCGGGGTAGAGGTGTTTTTGTGGTAGCTTTAGTTTTTCCAATCGCTTCTCTGGCTGAATCTATTAGTATATCATTAAAATTTGTTATTGTGATGTTTATATCTTCTAATATTTTGAAGTCTTTCATTCGTTCAGTTATCAAACTAGTGTATTTTTCCCAATCTGATTTTAATTTCCATGTTTCATATGGTTTTGTATTAATCTTTGTGTCTTTAATTTAAGTAATCAAAATTGGTAGATGGTCGCTGTCAAATAAGTGTGAAAGTGTATTCCACTCAAGTAGTGGTGCTAAAGTTGAATTGCTGAGGGATAAATCGATGGTTGAAAACCTGCCATTGTATGAGTTGAAACGGGTAGGCATTCCTGTGTTTAATAGCACCAGTTTTAGGTTGTTAATTATTTCTAATAGAGTTTTGCCGTTTTTGTCAGTTTTCGCAGATTCCCAAGATTCATTATGACAATTTGTGTCAGCAAGAATTAATTTAGGAGATGGAATTTGTTCTATCACTTTTTGTAGTTCTAGGAGTGTGGATTCTTCCGGATGTGGTAAATATACACTGCAAATGTTAATTTTAAAATGATGAATTATTGAGACTGCAATAGCTATCAGATTTGTATCTAACGGAATTTCTTTGGATTCGACCGTAGATTTCACAAAGATGCCAACACCACCACTAGCTATTTGCTGCACCGGTCTATTGTTGATGTATGGTGTATAGTTTTTCAATTTTACATTAGTATTAGAAAGTCGTGTTTCTTGTAAACATATTATTAAAGGTGAGAATTCATTGATTAATATTTTTAAGTTTTCAATATGGCTGTAAAAGCCATTCAAATTCCATTGAACTATGAATTTGGTTATTGGATAGAGTTGCTGTCCTCAGTAATAGAAGAGTTGTCTGTTCCATGTATCTTTTTTAAGATCCTTGAAATGTTGTTTTTAAGACGTCGGTCGTTTCTGTTTGTGTGTACCATTTGCAATTCAGCGCGAAGTCCTTCTAGGTCATTTGTATAATCCTTTGCTACGTTTTCAGGAAACTTTGAACCTATAGCATTTGTAATATAGTCACATAGTTCTGTGTATTTTAGTGTGTAAGGAATAGTAGCTGACGATAAAATGGCTTCTATAGGTTTAATTGAGGTTTCGATGTTCAAAGCTTTTTTAATCCTTTTAGGTGCAGATTTCTTTGCAGGAATTATTATTTTTTGATTTTCTGACTATTATTTCAGGAGATGTTGACATTTGTCTTTTTATAGAAGTATGTGATATTGTGTTGGTATTATTAGATAGTGATTCGGGTAGGTTTTGTGAGTTGGTAGAAGTATTTGGTAGTGGTCTAGTTGAAGAAGTAGCAGGAGTACTGGATTGATGAGCTGTTGGGGTTTTTGATGTAAGGGATGTTTTATTTATTGGATAATTTTCTGTTTCAGAAATATTAACATGTATAGATTGAGATAGCTGGTCAATATTTTGTATATTAATTGGTTCGATAGTGCAGTTTTCATCTTTGTGTCCTGTGGTATTACATTTAGAGCAATTTAGGCCATCTAAGGAAAGATAAATTCTGTAGGGGGTATTGTCATGAGATATTAGAAGTGAATTTGGGATATGATTATTAGTTGTTGGAGCAACAAGTACTTGACGCCTAAAGCTTAATATAAGATTGTATTCAGATTCAGGCATACCATCTTTTAAAAATGTTATTTTAGACACTGCAATAAGCTCCGATTTTTTGAGCTCTTCTTCGATAACAGTGTTTGGAATACTGGGGCAGACATTTGATATCACTAGTCGGCTCGTAGGAGTAATTAATCTTCTAATTTCTATGTCGTTTCCTTGTATTTAAACGGATTTGTGATTATTTAGTAATTTTTCTAAGATTGTAGTGTTACTGAGATACATGCATCCTCTGTTATTTAAAATTCTGGACGCGAAGATGATATTTTTTGGTTGTACCAAAGTTCCTAGTGCTGTTATGTATTCGTGTATTTTTATATCTGGCACTGATGACAAAACAATTGCTTGTTCTTTGGATGGAAAGTTAAAGTTACTTACGGCATTAGAGTAGGTTAATGTTGAAGAAGAGGTTGGTGCTAAAGATGTTAATAATGGTTTGGTGATTACTGTGCCTGTTTTTAAATTGTTATCCTTTTTTAATTTTTAATTTCTTCATTTAATAGAATTATACTAAAGCCGATACTGACTTAAAGTAATTAAGCCGGCTTATCGGCGTTTTTATTTGAAATAAAAATGGATCTTCTGTTGTTTAGTTTTCAATAAAATCCTTTAAATGGTTTTATCTGGATCAAATATAAAGTGTACTTACAATTTTTCTCTTCTGTAATTAGAAAACACTTTAATTTCACTCTTAGTACAAACTTGTATTTAAATTTTTGGTATAAACCAACAAAAAACACGTTTTATTCGGAGCTGAAATTTATCGACACCTTACTAATGAGTCTCGAACTCGTCCATTTTAAAGTTTATTTCATTGGATTTAAAGCAATACTGCATAATTTAAAATTAATTTTATTCGGCTAGTTTTTTTAAATTGTAGTGTGTAATAAAAACATACTCACATAGTGCTTAAAAATTTGTTACTTTCCCCTAAGGGGACTGGCGTTGACTCGAGGACACTTTTAAGTGCCTCTAATAATATTGTTAAGTCATCTAAAGTAAAGGAGCCTAAAGAAAACGTGGTACCGTTGAAAAACAGAAGATTTAACAAATTCAGATAAGTATAATCTTGAAAATATTTTTGTGTATATTGAAAGGATAGATAACACCGATCTTGGTGTCTTGATATTACATCCAATTACAATAGGTCATATTTTGTACAAAAAAAACTAGGAATTTCTAATATCCTTCAAGGGGAATTGGTAGGAACAGAATTAAGGTAGTAGTAGCTTCTATACATGATGCAAATAGTCCTATTAATAATAGTAAACTAAAGGAAGAATATTTAAATGCCTTTATTCCGGGTCACTTATTAGAAAGCAAGGGGTTTGCTGCCTCAGTATGTTATTATAAATCGAGTTTTTTGTCCAGTAGAACAATTTATAGGTAGGATTACTCAGTGTTATAGGTGTTTGAGATACGGTCACATGTCAAAACAGTGTAGAAGTTCTCAAAATCTATATATTCGATGTGAAGAGAATAAAAATGAAAATCACTCTTGCGAAAATTCAAACATTAGTTGTATTCATTGTAAGAGTACTGAACATGTTTCGGTTTCAAAAAATTGCCCTTCTTACCAAAAACAACAAAAAATTAAAAATATTATGATTAAAAATAAAATTTCTTTTATAGAGGCCAGGGAAATTAATGAAAAATTAGTTTTATCCAACTACGATAAAAATTTTCCTAATATTACACAAAATAAAATGTCCCTAACATCTGCGCAATCTACTTCTAATGCAGCTACGAGTACTAATTTTAATCCAACTTTTCGCCAAAACTCGAACAATTACTCAGTTCCTAACAAAAAAAGGAAAGCTAATTCTTCTCCTGCTGTATCTTCTAACTCTGTTCAGCCACCTCCCAAGTTTTTTTTTAAATATACGTACATTCGACGATTTGAAGTCTTTAGATAATGAAATAATAAATCATGAAATTACTTCTGTATTGGAGGGTACAAAAAAGGTTACATAATTTTCCCTGTCTTAAATAGATTTAAAATCATGCAATGGAATTGTAGATCTGCTGTCGCCAACAAAAACAGTTTAACACATTTTTTAAATGAAAATGATATTGATGTTGCCTTGTTGAGTGGGACATGGTTTAAACTCGATAAACAATATAATTTTAAGGGTTATAAGATTGTTCGTTGCGACCGATATGACGGTTACGCGGCAGTGGCTATACTTATAAAATCAATTCATCGTTTTGAAGAAATTTGTATTACACAAAATTTTAATGACGATATTCTTGTTTGTGAAATCACTTTAAAATATAATAACTCTGTCATTAATTTTGCTTCAATTTATAGACCTCCAGATATTCGATCGACTTCCACAGATTGGTGTAAAATATTGGAATAATTTAATTTTCCTTGCATTATAGGTGGTGATATGAATTCGCATAACAGCTTGTGGGGTTCACTTGAAAATGATGGCATTGGGCACCGACTTATTAATGCCATTGATACATTTGATTTAGTTGTTCTTAATAATGGCAAAGCAACCTGTCTAACCCGCCCGGATGTGACAGAATCTAGTGTTGATATTACGTTGTGCTCTCCTGATTTAGCAAAAGAAATTACTTGGGACGTCTTAGATGACACATTGGGATCGAATTATTATGTAGTTCAAATGAATCTTTCTTCTGTTAATTTTCGTAATGAATACATTCTTCCAAAGTCCAAATGGAATGTTAAAGCTAATTGGACCCAATATTCTGATCTGATTGAACAAAATTTTCTTAACTATTCGGACAGCTTGTCTACCTCAGAGAAATATGACTTCCTAATGGAAAGTATTAATAATGCATCTTCTCAATCAATTCCGACATATAAACCCTTTAAAATTATTAAACAACCACCTCCTTCGTGGTGGGATTTCGAATATGAACAAGTTGTTTCTGACAGGAAAGATGCTTTAAAAACATATAAAACTAACTCTAGTTTCACTAATTACGAACGATGTCAGGACGTAATGGCTAAAATAAAAAAAGTTCTAAAACTAAAAACCACAGAAAGTTGGAAAAACTGGTGTTCATCCTTAAATAAAAATATGTCTATTAAAAATGTTTGGAATGAAGCAAGGAAAATGCAAAGGAAGTATACTCCAAGTACTAATCTTTTTAATGATGAATTGATTAAAGTATTTTTTGACAAAATAGCACCTTCATCAGTTAATGCTGCCATAGAAATTCAATATAATCCAATAACTTCAAGTTTCTTTCTTCTAAATCCATTTACACGGGAAGAACTTGACTTTGCGCTAACTAATAGGTCCAACACCGCTCCGGGCTATGATGATATTAAATATCCCATGCTTAAAAATCTTATAGCGAATTATAAATAGCGAATAGCGAATAATAAATATAGTGAAAAATGTATTACTTGATAGATGCAGAAATTGATATATTAAGAACTGTTATTGTCATACCAATCCTTAAACTAAATAAAGATTTCAACTTGGTACAATCATATAGGCCAATCTCTTTGATGTCGTGTGTTTTAAAGACTTTGGAAAGAATTATCAAAGTAAGACTAGAATGGTGGATAACTTATAATAAATTAGCTTTTCAAAATTAATTCTCTTTTAAAAAAGGGGTTGGTTCTCTAGATGCTCTTAGTGCTCTTGTGGTAGACATAAACAATAATTTTGGCAGAAACAATTACCTTTCTGCGCTTTTTATAGACGTAGAAAGTGCGTATGATAATATATGCCTTCCCATTTTAAGAGATAAGATGTTGAAATTATTACATATTCGAAATCAGGTAGTCAACATGATTATTAAATTCTATACTAATAGAAAAATATTTGTAAGAAATTTTAATAACACAATTGTAGGTCCAAGGAATAACCACAACGGACTTCCACAAGGCTCAGTTTTAAGCCCTTTTCTCTTTAATTTGTAGACTGCTGATTTACATCAATTAAGTTTTATTCACATTCCATTTAAAATAGTACAGTATGCAGATGACCTCGTCATATATACTGAAAATAAAAAATTTAATACCACTATGGCTTCTCTCAAAGACATCTTTGGTGTTGTTCATGATGGTCTTCAGATTTCCTACTCCAAGTCTGAAATTTGTGTTTTCAGTAGACACAACATACCTAAATTAAGTCACATTGTTCATATAATTTTTCCATTAAAGACTCCGTCAAATATCTTGGCATGGTACTTGATAGGAAATTGACATGGAAAATGCATATTCATTACATGTTAGACCGATGTATAAAGGGTTTAAATTTTTAAAAAATGGTTACTAAGACTTGGTGGGGAGCTGGCGTTGAAACCGCTTTACTATTCTATCGTGCCTATATCAGGTCCATATTGGATTATGGATGTATCTTGTATGGCTGTGCTAGTTCACAGATTTTAAAGAAAAATAGATATCTTGCAGAACTCAGTCCTAAGTTCTGACAAATAAATATTGGTCGAAGAAAAATTTTCCACTACTGTGTATCGCACTTCAATATAATCAAGATATCCTCAGTGATTTATATGATCCCAGCTCAACTTTCTTAGATCTTTATGAATAAAATTCATTGTTTCTAAATATCAAGATTGTAAAACCTTCATAAAGCGATAATTTTTACATTAACATTAACTTATTATACTCAATACTTGCAAGCTTTGATTAATCTGTGGCAATATATACCGATGCTTCGAAGTCCAAGGATGGTGTGGGATGTGCTTTTTATATTCCCTCCAAAAATATTAATTATTCCTACAAACTGGATAACATATTTTCTATATTTAGTGCTGAAGCTATTGCAATCTACGAAGCGTTGACATTGTTATCACAGTCTACAATTGATTCTGCAATAATTATATCGGACTGCCTGTCTGTTTTAAATTCCTTGGTTTTGGCTAAATACCCAAGTTACTCCTCCAATTATATCATATATGCAATTAAAAAACGGATTTTAGAACTGCAAAATGTTAACAAAAACATTAATTTTGTATGGGTTAAAGCACATATCGGTCTCGAACATAACGGGTATGTGGATATGCTGGCAAAAAAAAATATAAACTGGTTTGACCAATAAACTACCTGTAAGTTTTTGTGATGCAGTAGTTTATATTAGAATGAAATATCTCAATATTTGGAACGAATGTTGGTTACAACATACTTATAACAACCCTTCTAGATACTGCAGTATACAAAATCAATTACCGAATAAAACGTGGTTCCAGCCATATAATTATTCAAGAAAATATATCGCAACTGTAACACGTCTTAGATTTGGCTACGCCTGTTATCCCACACATCTACATAAAATTCATGTTCTCGAAAGTGATCTTTGTCAAAATTGTGGCAAAAAAGGTGATTTAGATTATATTTTTTTCGAATGCCAAAAATATAAGAATGAAACAGATCAATTTATTCAACAATTACATGATCTGAATATACAGGCCCCGTTTAATATCCTTAGTCTCTTAGCTAATGGAAATGAGAGAATTTATAATGCATTAGTAAAATTTCTGTACCAAATTCCTGTAAAAGTACCAAAATTGTCTTGTAGTGTCAACTATCAAAAAAATATATGTATATGCAAAATTGTGGTGAGCAACTTGGACAGTCCATAGCAAAGCAGCTGTCGGATTGAGTAGATAGCTGCTTAAGAGTTTGCTGTGGAACTCTGAGAACTTCATCATCTTGTTTGTATGTAAATATAGATTGGAATGTGTGGTATCCCTTATTTCATAGTAGATGTGTGTGAAAATTACTCTTCAGTATTCTTAAGAAATCTTGGACAAACTGGTGAATTAACAAGAAAAGTTAAGTGTAAGTTAAAATTATATATTAATTCTTACAATTCTACTATAATTACATGCTGATAAATCGGTTTTATAAAAAACAACACAGAATAAAGTGCTGACTAACCTCAAAATAAAAATAGAAAATCATTAGCAAAACTCATCTTTTTGTAATTCAATAAGAACTTTTGAAAAAAGACCGGCCCTGGCAAGGTACGGTTAAGTTGTACTGATAGCGTACTCCTAGTTTTTAATAAAAACAAGTGGTTTTATTAAATAGTTTTTTTAAAATTAAAGTGTTTATCTACTAGATACTACTACGTAAGTCATCTATACGTAATTATTATTTTATTATTGTGAAAAGAAAACGTCAAATAATAAATATACACTACCGTACAATCATTTTGTGAGGTTAGCTGCTATAAGTAGCTTATAGTAGCATGCGATTGGTTTTTCATTTACCAGAGTCGGAGTAAGGCCTTCGCCACCGCAGCTTAAAATGACTTCACACAATGTAAACACACCTTCCGATCTAACCAGTCCAGTAAATCAACGTTTGAATATCACAAACAGTTATGCTTCAGCCGCTTCACATTCTTTTCCGAGTAAGAACCAAGCATTGTATTTAGTTGTATCGATAATGCTAAACTGCAGGATTATCTCATTCCTTTGGGTACAATCATCAACCCAAAAAATATTATTTTTTCATCTAAATTATCTCATAATAGAATCTGCATGTATTTGGCAAACAAAACCGTAGTAGATAACTTCATGACACAACATGGCTCTATAGAAGTACTCGGCGAAGTTGTAACAGCACGAAGACTTGTCTCTCCAGCAGAAAGACTAGTCTTGTCTGGAGTCTGCCCGTCAATTACTCATCAAGTATTAGTTGAAGAATTACAGAATATCGGTTTAAAGCTTATTTCCCCAATAACATTTTTGAAAATTAGCTCGACTCTTCCCGAATATATTCACATATTGAGCTTTCGGAGGCAAGTTTATATAAGCCCTATAACACCACCAATTCCAGATTCTATTCTAATAAATTTCGACCAAACACCTTACCGCATATTTTGTGTCACAAGGTACACTCACCTGCTTTATTTGCAAAAATACAGGACACATATCATTCCAATGCAAAACCCGTTCAGTAACGGAATCAACTCATATTGAGTCAAACAATAAAGTACCAAATCAAACAGCTTTAACAAGTATACTACACAAGGTACCAAACACCCAGCAGTCATCAAATTATCCATTATCAAATCCGAGCATATCACCTACACCTACAAATCTCCACGACAAAGAAACTACTAATACTCCTACTCATAGCAACACTTTTAATCAACCTCATTCAGCGGCAATACCGTTTTCACAAACTTCGGAAGCAATATTTTCCAATCTATCAGCTCCTTTTCCATTAGATACAACTGCAGAAAATTCTAATAAAACTGATACATCACCACAATTTTTTGAAACAACCAATTCAACCAATCTTACAAATAAAACTACAAGCTCGACTTCTGTCACTACCAATGAGTTTGCTCCAGTACTTCCAAATGTAATAAAGCCACATCATCTAAGTGAAAACTCTAATAGCAATTGCAAAAACGCAAGTTCTTCCATAAAACGCAGTATTGGTGAGATCGACACGCCTCCTTCAGATTCAGCAATTTCATCAGAAAATCTGTTTGCAAAACCCAAACTCTCTAAACCAAAAAACCGCGCTCATCTGAAGTTCAATCTACACGGAAAACTCTTGAAAATTTCATTGATAATCATATCCTACCATTCGTTTTAAATTTCCACCAATTGTCCTTACTGATTGATAATGTCCAAGGCTCCCCTGGTTTACTCCATCTTTTACAAAGCAGCTATCAATATGCAAATGACAGATCTACAAAAAGCAAGTTTACAAAACTTCAAAAGAAACTATACACCCACTTAGAGAAAAAGACTTCTGACTTAGATAGTGACTCTTCTGTAGACAATCGTTCAGTATCATCTAACTCCGAATCTGTTAACAACATTTAACTCGATACTTCAATGGAACATTGATGGATTCTTCCATCGTCTCCCTATGCTACAGATTCTTTTATCTTAATATTCTCCAGATATTATTTGTCTACAGGAGACAAACTTAAAGACCAATCAGTTGTACAATTCAAAAAATTTCACTTGTTTCCGCAAAGACCGTACAGATGCAAGTCGTGCAAGCGGTGGTGTAGCAATACTAGTAAACAAATCCATCGAGGCGATACAAATTCCAATAGTCAGTGATTTGGAGGCCGTTGCTATCAGAATCATATCTACCAGTTTAGTATCTATTTGCAATGTTTACCTTCCTTGTGACAAACAAGTAAGTTCTGATAGCCTTTGCAGGTTATTAGAGCAACTGCCACGTCCTCGTATAATTCTAGGCGACTTTAATGCTCACAACATAATATGGGGTTCAGATCACACGTCTGTCAGAGGTTCAAGTATTGCCGATATCTTAGATCAACTTAATATAAATTTTCTGGTGGTAAATGATGGTAGCCCTACAAGATTCAATATTTCAACAGGATATTCCTCATGCATCGATTTAACTCTCTGCGACCCAAATTTAGCTCATTGTCTCAGTTGGGACGCTCAAACCTATACATATGGTAGTGACCATTTTCCAATTCTAATTAGAAACCATAATTATCCCTCATCAGGGCCCATATTCATATCTAAGTGGAGAATAAAAAATTCAAATTGGCAAAAATTCTCCCAATATATCGATAATAACATTTTCAGTTTGGATATAACAGACGATGTTAACTCGAATGTAGAACAGTTTAATCAACTTATCTTAAGCGCCGCCCACAAATTTATTGGTAAATCTAAATCTGTTAAAGGCCGATGTCCTGTACCATGGTGGAATGACCGTTGTGCTACAGCAATCCGTGAAAGTAAATCAGCCCTAAACCGATACAAAAAACATAAAACATCCGAAAATAAATTAAAATTTAAAATGCTAAAGGCAAGGGCACAGCTGTCAAAACGGCTAAACAATTTTCATGGAACAAATACGTATCGTAAATTAATAGCAATACTCCCCTCTCTGATGTCTGGAACAAAGTTAGGAAAATTTCTGGTTTACATACTTCATATAATTTCACAAGGCTAAAAGAAAATAATAATTTTATAACATCGAGCAGCGATATTGCAAACATTTTTGGAAGAATCTATCAAGGCCACTCATTGAATCAACAGTATACCTTCAATTTTCTCAAAGCACAAGAATTCGCCGAACAAAATCCCATTTATCTGTTTGAAGCACAAAACAATTCACTAAACCATCCCATCACTTTTCAAGAGGTGAACTCATCTATTCTTAACTTGAAGGACTCTAGTCCGGGGCCTGATGATATTCCTTCAGCATTTATGAAACATCTCCCTGTTTCAGCCACAACGTATCTCTTAAACATATTCAACAGAATTTGGCTTCACCACCAATGGCAAGCTATTTGGTCAAATGCAATAGTCATTCCTTTCCTAAAAACTAATAAACCAAAATATGACCCAGAATCATATCGACCCATATCTCTGACATCGACAACCAGCAAATTACTAGAAAATATTGTTAACTCCACACTATCATGGGTTTTAGAAAATTCTAATTTGTTAATCTCCGAGCAAAATGGCTTTAGAAAAGATCGGTCATCCACAGACAACATTTTAGATTTGGAAAGTGAAATACATGAAGCTCTTGCTACAAACCAAAAATGTGTTGCTATATTTTTTGACTTAGAACGTGCATTTAATAAAGCTTGGAAATACAACATTTTAAGACAACTTCATAAATGGAATATTCAAGTAAAAATAAATAACATCTTTTCAAATATTTATAGTTTGGAAAATGGTACACCCCAAGGATCCATACTCAGTCCAACACTATTTCTGGTAGCAATAAACGACATCATCAAAAACATTCAAGCACCCTTACAGGCTCGTTTATACGCTGATGACCTAGTGGTATCTATTAAAGGTAAAAATATTTCCTCAATGTCAGCAATTCTTCAAAACTTTTTAGATACTCTCGAAAATTGGTCCAACTTTACAGGTTTTCAATTTTCAGTAGAAAAATCAATAGGAGTCGTATTCTCTTCAAGCTCCTTGCCACAACCTCACATCTCACAACTAATCCTTTCCTGTAATAAAAGATTAAATGTTTTAAGATCTCTCTGTAATAAAAACTGGGGCTCAGACCAATCCACTCTACTCCTCCTGTATAAATCTTTAATACGTGTGATGGGTAGCTCTTTCGGGGCGACAGACTCAGTAAAACACAGGTTTGAAGTAAAAATAAATCTATTAATTTAGTATATCTACAATAAATAAAAATAAAAGGAATTCTACGTTGTATACTTATACAGTGAATAAAACTAAAACGAATTCTACTGGATCCCGTGATAAACGAAGTCCTCGGCGAACGTCTATAAAAGAAAAGAAATTAATTAGTACTTCTAATAAGAAACGAAATGGGGGAAATCGATCGCATGCAGATTTATACTCGCTTTCGCTTCAATTCAGCGAAAGCTCCGAATATGCTCGCAAACAAAATATTTAGCCGTGCAGACGACCCATGGCAATGTTCAATACACAATGCCGACGGGTTCCGCTTGGCTAAGGACAGAGTATGATCCTCAATACGGAAATCTCTCTGTCCCGGTTGGTTCTGTGCAGATCCACGGTAATGCTCAGTACGCAATACCGATGGGTTCCGCTTGGTTAGGGACAGAGTACGATCCTCAATACGGAAATCTCTCTGTCCGGAATGGCTCGCAGGTTCACTACACCGGCGAGTCAGGGAGCCTAGAGCGCTAGCTACAAGACTCTCTAATTCCGCTATTCACATGCCTTAAATAGCCGTTCTGAATCCCACTACGCCGTCACGTTGTAGAAGTGGATGCGCAAATATTGACACTCCCACGGTTCGAACTGTTAAACGATCAGAGCATCGTTACACCCCTTTCTCTTTGAAAAAAAAAGTAACATACCTTTTTTTTGTGTATATGGTGTCTACAGCCTTTTGATGTCATCTATCCCTCTTGGTATCTTTATCACAATCTTCCTACCCACGGTTTTAAATCTTTTACATGCGCCGTCATCTGCTTGCGGCTACTACTATCGGCCAACTTCAGTTTTACTCATACTGGTGATATCACTGACGTTACTATGTATGGTCCTGAGTACTTCGGCGCTAGTTTGCTGGTGAAAGCTGCACTAGCCGATGATAGATGGTGTTCCTTTTTCATGACTCGATCTCCTGGATGTGGCTGCCAGTCTCTTCGTCTTAGATCGTAATGTTTCTTTTGGTCCTCGAAAGCGTGTTCCATGTGCACTTTCGCTAGTTCTCTTAACGCTTCTAACTTGTTTAAGTTTTCTGCATACCCCTGTATATCTTGTCCATTTGTCGCCTCTGTTGTGTCTAATTCCCTTCCGAAATTAAGAAGCGCTGGTGAAAATCCTGTTGAATCGTGTCTTGACGAATTTATGGCGTAGCAGAATTCTGGTATGAATTTGTCCCAGTCTTTATGGTTATCCTCCACGTAAGTAGCTATCATCGTTTTCAGTACTTTGTTCATTCGTTCTACTGGATTGCATTGAGGAGAGTACGGCGGTGTTAGAATGTGATTTATGTTATAGGACTTTAGGAACGCCTTAAAATTTCCGCTTGTAAATTGCGCGCCGTTGTCCGAGATGATTTTCTTCGGGATACCGAATTGCATGACTACTTTTGATGTAGAGTGTCGATGATTGAGTTCGTATATGCTGCTCTTATTGGCTGGGCGACGACCCATTTGGTAAACCGGTCTTGCACGACTATTAAGAAAATGTTTCCTTTTGCAGATCTTGGGAATGGTCCCATTAAATCAACTGAGACAGTATTCCAAGGCTTTTCTACAGTGGACGGTTGCATTTTCCCGGCTGGTTGCATTTGAGACGGTTTATATTGGAGGCACTTCGTACAGGCTCTAACGTAGTCTGCAATTTGTTTAAACATCTTAGGTCAATAGTACTTTTGCGCTATTCGGCAAATTGTTTTTGCAATTCCTAAGTGGCCTGCTGTGGTCGAGTCATGATTTTCCTCCAAAATATCTTTCCTTTTATATCTTGGTACGCATAATCTCCATGGGTTATTAAACTCTGGGTCGGCTAAATTACGGCTGCTCCAAACGTGTTTATATAATTTCCCGTTTGATATTTGTAAATCCGGGAAATCGTCTGGGTTCTGGAGTACATTCCTATATAAATTATCGTACCAACTGCATGATTCCAGTTCTGATGCTAATAATTCCGACTCTGGTTCTTCGCTCTGGTTTTCTTGTGGTTGTCGTGACAAAGCATCTCTGCTACCTTGTTGAGGACTCCCTTTCTATATGTTACCTCGAAATCGTACTGTTGCAGTTCTAAACTCCACCTGGCTAACCGACCTGACGGGTTTTTAAGGTTCCTCAGCCATTTGAGGGACTGATGGTCTGATATGACCTTAAAATTGTATCCTTCTATATACGGCCTCATTTGCTTTATCCCGTACACGATGGATAGACATTCTTTTTCCGTTGTGGAATATTTTGTCTCGGCTGGTGTGAGGGTTCGACTAGCATATGCAATAACTTTATCCTGGCCGTCGTATTTCTGTGTTAGTGCGACTCCAAGTCCACAGTTCGACGCATCTGTTTGCAGGTAAAATGTTTTCGAAAAATCGGGTCATGCTAATACTGGGGCCGATGTAAGTTTTGATTTTAGCTCTTCAAACGCGTTTTCCTGCTTATCGGTCCATTTCCATCTTATCTTCTTCTTCAGAAGCATGTTTAGCGGTGTTGCTATTGTCGAATAGTTCTCTATGAATCGGCAGTACCATAATGTTATTCCTAGGAACCGGCGGAGTTGACGCACATTTCTCGGTGCTGTAAGTCCGGTTATAGCGTTGGTTTTCTCCGGGTCAGTTTTTATTCCTTCTGCTCCAACCACATGTCCTAAGTATCTGAGTTCTGACTGGCAAAACGTGCATTTCTCGAAGTTCAGCTGTAATCTGGCTTCTTTCAGTCTTCGAAAAACTTCATGTAGGTGATTTAAATGCTCTTGGAGCGTTTTAGATACTACTACGATATCATCCAAGTAGGCAAACGCGAATTCCATATCAGGAGGTATTACCTTATCCAGCAGGCGTTGGAAAGTGGCTTCTGCGGAATGCAGTCCGAATGGGGTGGTTTTAAACTGAAAATGGCCTTTTCCGGGTACGCTGAATGCTGTCACTGGGCGGCTTGTTTCTTCTAGGGGTATTTGAAAATATCCCTGTTTCAAATCGAGGGTCGATATAAAATTTGCTTCCTTAAGTCTATCCAGAATTTCCGATATTCTGGGTAACGGATATGCGTCCTTATCTGATAGTTCGTTGACTTTTCTAAAGTCAATGCAAAATCTGTACGAGTTATCCTTTTTCCTAACTAGTACAATCGGTGAACTCCAACCACTTGTGGAGGGTTCGATGGTTCCTTCTTTTAACATCTTGTCCACTTCTTGGTTGATGATCTGTAGCATTGCGGGATTGTGCCGCCTATAAGGCTGCTTGACTGGATCGCACTTTTTCTTTAATTTTATTTCGTGTCTTATTAAGTTGGTGGGTCCTGTTATGTTCTCAAACTCCCTTAGTTCTTTTCTTAGGAACCTTTCTAACTCCGTATTTTGAGTGGAGTCTTTTAAAGTGTTACATGTCTCTTCTTGATGTTGTATGTATTGTTTGGTCGTATTTTTATCGAATTTAAGTTCTATAGAATGGTTCCTGAGGAATTCCACTCCTAGTAGGGCATCTTCCGTCAACCCTGGCATTACTATGAATGTTTGTCGGGTTTGTAACTTATCGATCTCGCATTCAATTGTCAACTTCTGGTTAAGCTCCATTGACGCTCCATTTGGTAGTCTTGTTCTCCCGCTGTAGCTATCTAGAGAGTCCTTGTATATCTGAGCTATTCTATCCCCGACATAATTTTTAGTAGTTCCTGTGTCGATGAGCGCTCTGTATGTTCTTTGCCCTATTTTTAGTGATGCGAACAGTCGAATGTCATTGCTTGCTGGCTGTGTAACGGCGAAAACGAATGGAGTCGAATCTTGTTTTACAGACTGGGGCGACTCCTTGTTTCTCCAGTCTGTAATTCGTTTCCCTGACGCCTGAAACAGCAGTCGCTGCTATAAACTCCTTCTGTGCCGCAACGCGAACAAAACTTTTTCCATGGGTTTTTGCAGTTTTTACGGCTGTGACCTGGCATCTTGCATCTAAAGCATGCCGTTTTCGCATCGTACTCTGCTTGGTCCGTGCGTCTCCAGTTTCCACGGCAAATCTGATTTGCTCGGGTCTTTTCGTCTTCTAGAGCTTCGTATTCTTGGGCTAAATCCTGTAATTCGGCTAAGTTTCCGAAATCCCGGCGGCGAGCATAAAGCTTATATTCTGGTAACAAATTTTTGTATATCCTTTCGAGTTCTTGGTTTTTGGAAAAAGATCCTTCTCGTCTGATTAATGTTTGAATCTCCGTGATATATCTATCTACTGGTTCGTTCTGTCTCTGTTTTCTGTTTCGGATTTCCTCTTCTAGTTGTAGCAAATATCCCCTGGGATAGAAAGCTTTTTTAAAATCTTCGCTGAAATCTGTCCATGACTTCCAATTTTTGTTATTGTTTCTGTACCATAACAAAGCGTGGTCTCCTAATAATTCTGGTAATACTCTTAGCAGATCTTGATTATCGATCTCGTAGGCCAAGCTTAATTCGTCTATCCTCTCTAAGAATTCTATTGCATCCGAATGTTTCTTGTCGAAGTGTGTGTTCCACTTTCGTACTTGATTTAGCAATTCTGGTTGCCCCATTTGTTTCGTTATCGTTAATTCCTGTAATTGTTTTCGGATGCCCGAAATTTCCTGGGTCAGAGTGTCGGATTCTGTTCCCTTGGATGTTTTTTCTTTTGGGATTGTTCCTGTCGCTTCCTCGCGATTTTTAAAATAGGTTCTGAGTCGTGCTCGCAATTCGTTGACGGTTCCCTTGGGATCTAAGCCGTATTTTTCGGCCTCGCTTTGCAACTCCCATTTGCAAAGTCGGTTTATCCAAGACGTACCTGTTACTGAGTCTGTGTCTTTCTCTGTCGGCATCTTATTAATTTTGCTCGGGCGCCAGTTTGTGATAGGTAGCTCTTTCGGGGCGACAGACTCAGTAAAACACAGGTTTGAAGTAAAAATAAATCTATTAATTTAGTATATCTACAATAAATAAAAATAAAAGGAATTCTACGTTGTATACTTATACAGTGAATAAAACTAAAACGAATTCTACTGGATCCCGTGATGAACGAAGTCCTCGGCGAACGTCTATAAAAGAAAAGAAATTAATTAGTACTACTAATAAGAAACGAAATGGGGGAAATCGATCGCGCGCAGATTTATACTCGCTTTCGCTTCAATTCAGCGAAAGCTCCGAATATGCTCGCAAACAAAATATTTAGCTGTGCAGACCCATGGCAATGTTCAATACACAATGCCGACGGGTTCGGCTTGGCTAAGGACAGAGTATGATCCTCAATACGGAAATCTCTCTGTCCCGGTTGGTTCTGTGCAGATCCACGGTAATGCTCAGTACGCAATACCGATGGGTTCCGCTTGGTTAGGGACAGAGTACGATCCTCAATACGGAAATCTCTCTGTCCGGAATGGCTCGCAGGTTCACTACACCGGCGAGTCAGGGAGTCTAGAGCGCTAGCTACAAGACTCTCTAATTCCGCTATTCACATGCCTTAAATAGCCGTTCTGAATCCCACTACGCCGTCACGTTGTAGAAGTGGATGCGCAAATATTGACACTCCCACGGTTCGAACTGTTAAACGATCAGAGCATCGTTACATACGTTCTAAGCTAGATTATGGAGCAATTGCCTATTCCACTACTAATAAATCTTTACTGAAATCATTAGATATTATTCATAACAAAAGTCTTAGATTAATCTTAGGGGCTTTCCCAACTACACCTGTATCCAGCATTTATGCTCTTTTAGGAGAACCATCGCTACATCACCGCCGCATGTACCTCGCTCTATCACATGCAGCCTCAGTCGCGGGCAATACTTCAAAGCCAATATATCACAACACTTTTACAAATAAATATTTAAACTTACCCCAAGATACTCGATATACTAAAAACCCATATTACGAAAGAATTAAATCCATTCTTCAAAACCTAAACATTAATTTTCCGGAGGTTTTCTCCTCGGATATCAAATACCCCGAGCCTTGGCTGATCGATATACCAACTTGTGATGCATCTCTAGAGTATTTAGATAAATCTAATACACATCATTCTCTAATTCAATCCAAGTTTGAGGCCCTCATAAATAAGTACCCCGACTACCATAAAATCTACACAGATGCATCTAAATCCGAAGACGTAGTGGGGGCATCAATCGTTTCTTCAGATAACAATCTTTATTTCCGTTTACCCCCAGCATACAGCACATATTCAGCTGAACTCTATGCCATATACCGTGCTGTAAAACTTCTTAACGAGCTTACACTCACAAAAACCCTGATAATAACAGATTCCCTTAACTCTCTAAATTCATTAAAACACATTTTTCCGAAACATCCTTTTAAAAAGTTGCTAAAATACCAGCTTTCCCAAGCGCATGAACATGGAAGAAGCGTCCAGTTTTTATGGGTTCCCTCACACGTCGGAATAACAGGAAATGAAGAAGCTGACAGGATTGCACGAGAGGCAATTTTAAGTGATTTGTCGGAGCCGATAGACAAGTGTGTTTCCAGTGACTTAAAAGCTTATTTTAAAAATAAAGTGTTGTGTTTGTGGCGAAATGAGTGGTCTCAAACTAATTCCAATTTAAATAAAATTAAAAATAATGTGTCTCAGTGGTTTCCATCGTCGCTCAATAGACGAGAACAAATTGCGGTTGCGCGTTTACGCCTTTTCACAAAGAAAAATCCACCTATATGTGATCAGTGTAACGTCCGATTAACAGTCGAACACTTTTTAACAATTTGTAGTAAATATGACCAAGAAAGACAGCGCTACAAGATCCCAAACGCTCTACCACAGGCTCTAGGTTAAAACTGTTCCTGTGACAATATAGTGAATTATCTCAGATCCATAAACATTTTGTATAATCTGTAGGTGTTTAACTTTGTTATTTATATTTTGTTCAATCGCTAATAACCTTTTTGGTGGATGCAACATATTTTTCTAAAAAAAAAAAAAAAAAAAAAAAAAAAATAAGAACTTTTAAAGGTGACCACGAGTAAAGGTACATACACGAATAATTATCAAAAATAAATTATGAATAAAGAATTAATAAAACGATTCGAAGATATTGTGATAAACGCTAACAATGATATAAAGGGAAGAATTGATGCTGTAGAAGTTCGTCTAACTTTAAAGTTAGAAGAAATTAAAAACAAAATCTATTCATTAGAAACTGAAAACAAGAGCAACTTAAAGAAAAATGGGAAAAACACAGAGAGAACTGAAGAGAAATAATATTTTGATATTTGGTTTAAAACGATCCGATGATAAAATTAACGTTAGTGATATACTCACGAACATTAACGAATTACTTAGTATTAAATTAACGACATTGGACATTAATAATATATACAGTCTCGGAAGGGGACTTGAAACACCAATAAAAATAGAATTTATATCATATTTAAATAAACAGACGGTGTTCCAAAACATCAAAAACTTAAAGAGTACTAATGTTAGGATAAGTCATGATTATACAGATACACAACGTGAAGAAAATCGCATTTTAAGAAGATATCTGCTGGAGTCTAATGCCAAAGGGGATACCAATCTTTATATTAAAAACGGAAAATTGTACGTCAATAATACATCACTTTCGGCTGCAGAATTAAAGTCCATTGATGACGGAGAGACGGAAGACATAAATAATAGCCGACCTCATAGCGATTCAGGTACTTCCTTTTCAAACTCAAACATCTCAATTTTACTCCAAGAGCCGAAAAAATTCAAAGAAGTTACGGTACAGTCAGAAACTCTACACTCTAAAAATATTAATATTAGTTCCAAACACAAACCGACCCTCAGAACGAAATCAAACCAAAGTATATCAGCTGAACCAAATCGTAAGGAGAGTAAAACCCATATTGGACTAAGAAACAGAACCGGATCTACAGGAAAATAAATTTATCCCATTTTGTTATTCCTTTTTACTTCTATATTTGTACTTTTTTATCATTTATATTAGTTGGTAACATATTAATGTATTGGTGTTTGTCTTTTACTTAACAATAATCATTCTAATCATATTGTAAATGAGAAATTAGTTTATAATTAATACTCCTTCGCATATATTTATACTCTACATGCTTCTTCTTAGTTGTAGCATTGATCGTTGATAGCTAATTTTGATTTTGTTTATTGTTTACGCCGCCGTTTGCGTCGATATTTTCTTAACTACACTCTACTATTGTACTAAGTCATAGTTGCAAGATATTTGATTTTTTTTTCAAATTTTATCATGGATCAATACGTAAGGGATTTTGATTTACCCACTGTCGATACATACACTGTAAAAAAAATTAGTGAATGTGATGATATCTTACTGGTAAACCAATTTAACAAAAACTTTACTCTACTTCATAATAATATTAGAAGCATATCCAAAAACTTAGATGAACTTAAGCTACATTTAACTGATATTACTACAAGTTTTGATGTAATTGTTTTAACTGAAACATGGAAAATTAATGATATTAATTTGTTTAACATACCAGGCTATAACGTAATATATAATAAGGGAGAATTAAATCAAAATGACGAAGTTGTGACATTCATATGGTGCAAATATCTTTTCACGTACGATATCGTAAAATTAGGACCAACCAATATTTTAAAAATGAAATTAACTGTTGATAATAGCTATACAATTATGGTTCTTGCGTTTTATCGATCACCCTCTAAGGAAAACTATAAGTCGAGTATTTCTTAATTTATTAATAATTTACAACATTTTTTACACAACAATGCTACAAACTCTGAAAGTTACTGTCTCTTTGTTGGAGATATTAACATTGACCTATTGAATCTAAATGATGATACCATGGAATATACAAGTAACCTGAGTGAGTGCGGATTTACATCCATTATAAATATCCCAACTCGAATAACAGCTTGTTTAGATCATATATTTGTAAAATCAAAAACCAATAGTTTGGAGAATATTATTCCTCTAGTAATAGAAACTGACATAACAGATCACTTTGCAATAGCATTACAAATAGTTTTTAGCAAAAAAACAACTAAAAAGACAAATGACTATTATGCTAAACGAATCAACTACAAAAGGCTAATAGATATTATCTCTAAACAATCATGGGACTTTATCCTAAAAAATAGTAGCCCGGATTTAGCAACAGATCAATTAATAACAGTTATCGAGCAAAATATCAACAAATGTACTTATTATGAAAAAAGAAAAAGAAAAACCACAAAAATTACACCATGGATTACAAAAGCTTTAGTAAAATCCACTAGTGAAAAAAATAGACTGTATCGACTAACAAAGCTTCATCCGAATGACCATGATTTACTGCTAAAATATAAAGCCTATAGAAATAAACTGCATTCACTTATGAACAAAACAAAACGGTATTATTATAAAAATAAGATTTTAGAGAATTCAAATAGCAATAAACAATTGTGGAGTGTAGTGCAAGATCTTAGTGGTACAAAAAAGGAAAAATGACTATCGACAGTCTTAAAAACTAAATGGGAAATATATTGACTCATCCCTTCGATATTGCAAATGAATTTAATAAGACGTTTTCGGAGATGGGCAAAATATTAGCTGAACAAATCATTAGCAACTCCCGCCAGGTGTATGATAATACCTCCTTGACAAACTCAATGGTTTTACTACCTACAAATACATTTAAAATGAAAACAATAATAAATCAACTGAAAAGTAAAAAAGCAACTGGCATTGACGATATTAATTCAGAATGTTTGAAAACAATTTCACCATACAAGGAATATGGCCCAAAGCCTTCAAAACAGCAGTAGTCATACCAATATACAAAAGTGAAGACAAAACTCTTGCTTTAAAATACCGACCTATATCGCTTATTCCACACATGTCTAAAATATTTGAATTATTACTGAATAATAGACTTACAGCATACATCAAAAAGTATAATTTAATTTCTGCTAACCAATTTGGTTTTAAGCTAAATACTTCCACACAAGATGCCGTTTTGAATCTAACATCAAAAGTGTATGAAGCTCTCAACAATAATAAAGTTTGCTTATGTGTATTTCTAGATTTGGCCAAAGCTTTTGATACTGTCAGTCATAGTAAACTCTTACAAACCTTAGAGAAAGTTGGTATAAGAGGCAACTGTCTTCAAATATTCAGAAGTTAACTCTCTGAGAGGCAGCAGGTAGTAAGGGTTTCCGAAACAACAACCGACAAAGAGGTATAACGTATGGAGTGCCACAGGGAACAGTGTTATTATATAGTGAACCTGTCTTATTTAATCTATATATAAATGGTTTATTTTCATTGCAAAGTACAGGGCATATAATTGGGTTTGCCGATGACACGGCTATTGTTTATGAAGCTGATAACTGGTATGACTTAAAAATAAAAGCAGAAACTGATCTACAATTCATAAAAGACTGGTTTGATTATAAAATACTTACAATAAATTTTAAAAAGACCAATTTACTTACCAATTTCTAACTATACCCCGAATATTGATCTATTCGAACCTCTTCGAATAGCACATAATAAACACAATTTTTGCATCAAACCAGTAACGAATGTTAAATATTTAGGTGTTATAATAGACACACAATTAAAATGGGATTGTCACATTAAATACGTTATTAAAAAGTTACAGTTTATCCTCTATAAATTTAAGCACCTAAAAAAACAAATACCGGATATATACCTTTGCACACTATATTACGGATTAGTAGAAAGTCATCTCCGTTATGGTATACTGGCTTGGGGAAGCGCCCTAAAATCTCACATTCTTCCACTAGAAATCACGCAAAAAAGATTTCTGAGGATCATTATAGGGGATCATAAGAACAAACTGGAACAGATATAGAGAAGAAATAAAAACATCCATCAATCTAAACTTGCCTCTTAAAAGTGATAGTGACATAGAAAATGTAGTTGCTCACTTAACTACAGTTATTCAGCAAGCTGCTTGGACGTCCACCCCAGAAATTTATTACAAAGACAACTCCGAGTCCTATCCTGCACACATAAATACACTCATATTGGAAAAAAGAAAACTGCGAAAGATATGGCAGCTCACTAGGCATCCAGAAGATAAAACAAATCTGAATAGAGCTTGCAGACTACTCAAAAGAAAACTGATCCAACATAAGGACAGTGGAATCAACAAATATTTAAAGAACCTCTCACCTGCAGATGATACAAACTATTCGCTGTGGAAACTAACAAAAAAACTTAAACACAACGAACAAATAAATATGCCAATCAGAAAACAAAATGGCACTTGGGCTAAAACTGACATAGATAAAGCATATACTTTTGCAAATCATCTATGCGAGGTATTTCAACCGCATCAGAGGGAAGTCTCAGTTGAAGAGGAACAAGCTATCCATGAAGTCGTACATACACCATATCAAATGGCTCCACCTATTAAACCTGTTAAGAAATCTGAAATCAAAGAAATAATTGATAATCTGGAAATTAAAAAGTCACCTGGATATGACTTAATATCTAGTTTAGTATTAAAACATCTACCCAACGAAGGCGTAAGTTTAATAACTTATATATTTAATTCAATATTAAAAACAGGTTATTTTCCACTCCAATGGAAAGTTGCTCAAATTGTTCTAATTCCAAAACCTAATAAGGATCACACGGAAGTATCTTCATACCGTCCTATTAGCTTGTTGCCTATTATATCCAAAGTATTTGAACGGCTTTTTCTGGGAAGACTGGAGCTTATTTTATATGACAGTAATGTTTTACCGAATTATCAGTTTGGGTTTAGGAAACAACATGGTACTATCGAGCAAATTCATAGGGTGGTAAAGACTATCAGAAATTCGCTTGAACAAAAAAAATTACTGTACTGCTGCATTTCTAGATGTCTCTCAAGCATTCGACAAAGTTTGGCATGTAGGTCTTATCTCCAAAATTAAATCTATATTTCCTCATCTGATAAGTTCACTTTTAAGATCCTACCTGACAGATCGATTCTTTCAAGTCAAAAGAGGTGGGGAAATCACTAACCTGTTTCCAATTTGTTCCGGAGTTCCACAAGGAAGCATACTAGTGTCACCTCGGGGGAACAAATAAGGGTCTAACCACCTTCTGTTATCTCCGGGTGCTCTGTAGAGGGCTTCGAATATCGCAGTCGAGAGCTCCTCTACCCAAGTCCATTTACTGGGTATGGACTTGTAAATATTTATCTTCGGTGTCTTGCCTTGAAAAAGGCAAGATATTTCTTACATGACAATTTCTTCGTCGAAATAAAAACACCAAGTTAAGTTGAAACAATTCTCAACCACAGAGTATAATTGGAACAGCAGGAAGCAGCGCCCCAAGAGCACTAAGCTCTCGGAGGGCCCGTGAGGGACTGACCTGGCTGACCTGAAAATCGCCAATATTTATATGCGCTGTTCGAGCGATAAATAGGGATTTCCAGGTCAAGAGCCAATGGGAAAATTCGAGGCGGGGCGATGCGCATCGAAATGCGTACTAATCCACAGAGTATCGCATTCGATGACATCCCCCCTCCTCTGGAGACTCTGCGGCTGGGAAAAATATTTATTGGATAAAAAATACAATAAAAGTACATGTGAAAATACACAAGAAAATATGCATAAAAATACAAGTAAAAAATGTTCAAAATAATTCATACAACACACTTACGGGGGGAGGTCGGTGGTGATGACGGCATCTCAAGTTCCTGCAGGTCCATCCTCGGTCGGTGTTCCAACTCCTACAACGGGTTCGTCTTCTTTTCGGTCGTCCGGATCCCATCTGTCATATCCAACGGGGTTTCGTAGGGTACCAGTGTGCCAAAGCCTACGTGGTCGTCCGACCACTTTCGGTAGGGGGGCGATGACTGGGTCTACTCCGGGACTTTCATCGGCATCTGGGGCTTCTAACTTCGAAGAAGCCTGGCTCGTCAAAGGTGTCTACACGTCGAAGAAATCAGGTCTGCAGAAGGCCTCGATGTCGGAGTGTTAGAGTATTGCTTTCTAACACTACGTGGTTCTCCCCATTATTCTCTTGACTTCAACCCATGTTGAAGTCAATGGTGTGTTGCCTTCTGTGAAGCGAGCTGGGTCGCAGGTTCGGAATAATCCACGTTGTCGGGCGCCATGTCACCTCGGGGGAACAAATAAGGGTCTAACCACCTTCTGTTATCTCCGGGTGCTCTGTAGAGGGCTTCGAATATCGCAGTCGAGAGCTCCTCTACCCAATTCCATTTACTGGGTATGGACTTGTAAATATTTATCTTCGGTGTCTTGCCTTGAAAAAGGCAAGATATTTCTTACATGACAATTTCTTCGTCGAAATAAAAACACCAAGTTAAGTTGAAACAATTCTCAGCCACAGAGTATAATTGGAACAGCAGGAAGCAGCGCCCCAAGAGAACTAAGCTCTCTGAGGGCCCGTGAGGGACTGACCTGGCTGACCTGAAAATCGCCAATATTTATATGCGCTGTTCGAGCGATAAATAGGGATTTCCAGGTCAAGAGCCAATGGGAAAATTCGAGGCGGGGCGATGCGCATCGAAATGCGTACTAGTCCACAGACTATCGCATTCGATGACACTAGGACCCACCCTCTACTTAATATACACATTAGATCTCCCAACGACGACCAATACAACAATCGCTACATATGCCGATGACACAGTTATCATGGCTTCAAATTCTACAGCAGCTGAAGCAACCCAGGTATTACAAAATCACCTACTTAAACTTGAGAGCTAGCTTAAGTTGTGGAGAGTTCAAGTTAACAGTTTAAAATCAACACAAATAACGTTTACTTTAAAAAAAGGTGTCGCGCCACCAGTTTCTATAAACAACACCTACCAACACCTAACTACCAGTTAATAGCGTCGTTAAATACTTAGGAATCCATTTGGATAGCAAACTTAATTGGGGCATCCACATCTGGAAGAAACGCCTTCAACTCAGCTTAATCTACAGGAAAATGTATTGGTACATGAGTCGAAAATCAAATCTTAGCCTGGAGAACAAACTTCTGATATATAAATGTATTTTAAAACCGGTATGGCAATATGCAGCACAAATCTGGGGTACAGCAACTAATACCAACATACAAAAACTTCAATGTTTCCAATCGAAACTACTGCGCTAGATCAGTAATGCCCCTTGGTATATCATGAACCACAGATTACACCACGATTTACAGCTACCAACAGTTAGCGAAGCAATATCTGCTGTAAACTCTATATACAAGAACAGACTATCCTGCCATCCAAATCCGCTGGCCACGGATCTGCTCAACATTTCACACATAAGAAGATTAAAACGACCAGACCCTTTGGACCTCTAGTAAATCAGGAAAAATAGAGCATAGTGTCATGGTGCGGTGAAATAACAAGTTTCTATTCTGGTGTTTTCTAAATATTTCCTTATTTTGTGTTTTTAGCCTTGTAACTCCCATATGTGTGTCAGTGATGTTTACCTATATTAAACTCTGTTTGCTAAGTGAAAGTTTAAACTAATTGATTATCATAGATTATATTTATATTATATTTTACCTGGGTGCTCGCCACTGGGCAACTTCCCACTGTTACTGTACAAAAATTATACATATTGCTTATTGTTTATAATGAGATAGATTGCAATAAACATTGGATGCTAAATAAAAAAAAAATAAAAAAATGATCATTATGGCTAAACCCTACACTTGTTCTACAGATAGACTATATAAGGAGAGCAAAATATTTGACTTAAAGCAGTTATACTTTCTTTGTATATCTGTAAAATATCACACCATGAAAGTTAAAAGCAACTTACCTTCACATGGATGTCATACTAGAGGCAAGCACCTCTATATGGCTCCAAAAATGACGAAATCTTTCTGTCAACGATCTTTTTTATTTTTAGCCCCTAAAATATACAATCATATTCCCCTTGATAGTAAAAATATGAAGAATGTCTTTCTCTTCAAAAATAAATTAAGATCATATCTCATGAAACAGACAAGACATTTTTGTAATATCATTATAGTAGCATACCAAGTTATAAAGCCATATTCACTTAAACTTTCTTAAAAAAAAAACCTTAATTTTAAATCTACTACTTTTAAAGATGAATTAAAAATGTAATATATCATGCTGTTTTTATAGTTTTACTTAATGTGTTTATCATTAAATTTTATCTTATATATATTTATAGTTTAGTATAGTATATTGTATTTTTATTTATTGTATGTTACATTTACCGAAACAGGTGTTCCCACACCTCTCGGAGACCTTCGGGTTAATTTATTCACATATTTTTAATTATTGAAACAAATTTTGTATGATTGTTGAATAAATTATTATTATTATTATTATCCAGATTTAGCCATACGGCTCACACTCCCTCTAAGGGGAAAATTCACTCATCCCAGATACCTACGGTATCAAAAGGATTGAGCTCTGGTGGGACTCTTTCCATGTTATCGAGTCCTAGGTGACTTGGTATGTCGGTGTATCTCCCAAAAATTTTCGTACGCATCTGGACGTCGAAAGTAACACAGCTTTCTGCATAATCTTATATAGATGTTCATTTAGACCCAGCTTTTTTATGTTTTCTAGGAGGCTCTTAGGGATGACTCCAGTGGTAGAAAGAATAATAGGTATCGTCTGGGTACTTTCCATTCTCCATTGTCTCCTGATTTGTATTTCTAGATCCCTGTACTTGGCAATATTTTCGTTGTATTTAACACGTAAATTATTGGTGTTGGGTATCGCCACATCAATAAGTGTTGTTTGCCTAGTAATTTTATTAACTAGTATGAGATAAAAGTACGAGACAAAAAATTCTTGAGAACGATAAAAGTACGCAAGACTGCATACTTTGGACACATACTAAGAAATAATAAATATAGTCTTCTGCAGGTCATCATGCAGGGTAGAGTCGATGGCAAAAAGGGAATAGGTAGAAAGAGGAAGTCATGGCTGCGAAATATTCGAGACTGGACAAACATGACTGTAGACGAATTATTCCACGTTGCAAAAGACAGAGAAGATTTTAAAAATGTGGTCGCCAACCTCCGTTAATGTGGACGGCATAGGAAGAAGAAGAGGTATGAGATCGGGTTATTATGGGCCACTGGTTGGTCTGTAAGCACAGTGCGGTCCCAGTATAGCTTGTAGTTGTCATTTTCAAGCATTCTATCAGGGGCGTATTGATAATATGGAAGATGGTCGGTTTGGAGAAGTCCCAGTTTGTCAGCTAGTTCTTGGTGGATAACTCTGGAGGTTTACTCATCCAGGCGCGCATTTTGTCTTGCTTAGTCAGGTGGTTTATGCGCATTTCTTGTTCCCTCAGTTTAAGCGGCGTCGTATCATCTACTGCGCAAATTGCTCGATGTAAAGTAGATGTCTCAGCCTGTACCTGAAAATAAGTTCTTAAATTAGCAATTTGTTTATCCAATTGCTCACCTATATCCATAAGTCCTCTTCCTCCTTGATACCGCGGTAATGTTGTTCTCTCTACTGCACTACGTGGATGATGTTTTTGCGACTTTGTGAGAAGTGTTCTTACTTTCCGCTGAAGACCCTCTATATCCGTTTTTGACCACTTTATAATACCAAATGAGTAGCTCAGCGCGGAACAGGCGTACGTATTTAATGCCTTAAACAAATTTTTACTGTTAAGATATGACCGATTTAGTTGTCTTACTCTTCGCACGAACTCCGAAGTTAGTTCGGTTTTCATTTGTTTATGGTCAATTTTCCGCGCTTGTTTTACTCCGAGATATTTGTACATATCATTTTCACCCATTGACTCGATGTTTTGGCCATCTTGCATATCGAAACTTCCGGGCTGAACCTTTCCTCTGACTATGTTTAGTATACGGCACTTGTCTAGTCCAAAATTCATACTGATATCATTTGAGAAATTTTCTACAGTTTTTAGCATCTCATCTAGGTGGTTTCGAGTGGAAGCCATTAATTTTAAATCATCCATATACAACAGATGATTAAGCTTCGCTACAACAGTGTTGTTATTTTTGATGCTAAAACCTGAGTCAGTAAAGTTCAGCAGCTGAGATAGTGGGTTCATTGCTAGGCAAAACCAAAGTGGACTTAACGAGTCCCCCTGGAAAAGCCCCCGGTTAATAGGGATATCTTCAGTTTCGATATTAATTTCACCCGGTATTTGAAGGTGAATTTTAGTCTTCCACTCTGCCATTATATGCTTCAAAAAGGTCACGAGATTATCATCGACTTTATATATTTTCAATATATCTATAAGCCATTCATGCGGCACTGAATCAAAAGCCTTCTTGTAGTCAATGAAGGCAGTAAAAAGGTTTCTTTTTTTGTTGTATGCCTGGTTAGAAATGACTGAGTCGATAATAAGTTGTTCCTTGCTGCCCATGGACCCCTTAGCGCATCCTTTCTGTTGAGGCTCTATGATATTGTTCAGAGCACAATGTTGGTAGATACGCCGGGCCACACAGGATGTGACCAATTTCTACAAAGTTGGAAGACAAGTAATTGGGCGGTACTTTGCTGGATCTTGGGTGTTACTTTGATCCTTCGGTATTAGATAAGTGGTTCCCTGAGTAAGAAATGATGGTATTTCCTGTGAATTAGAAATAATATTATTAATAAATGCTGTTAAAAGCTCATGAACACTCCAAAACTTCTTTAGCCAGAAGTTTTGAACTCCGTCTGGTCCAGGAGATTTCCAGTTATGAAGCTCTTTGATAATGTTCGAGACTTCTTCAGTGGTGAAAGGTTCATAAGGAATATTACTGTAGTGTTGACAGTTGTTCGTCGTTTGTTCAATCCATCCAGCATTGTTGTTATGAATAGCTGGCGTCGAAAGTTGGTTTCCCCAAAACTCATGAATTTCTTCTTGGCTTGGGTAGGATTTATTTACATTTTCTACGGTGGAATTAAGTTTTCTATAGAAAGCCTTCTCTGCATTCTCAAAAAGTATATTGTCGCATACGGTTGTTACTAACTTTGTATCTCCTTAGGCGACCTGAATAAACGGAGAGTTTTTGTTTTAATGTATCCAGGCAGTGTTGAGCTGTGTTGTTCTCTGGATCATGTTGTGAGTGTCTTGGAGTGTTCAGAATTATTTCTTCAGTTCTTTTAATTACTTTTCGACTTCTTACTCCTCGGATGTATTCTGTAATTTGTCCAATATCCCTGCGCAATAATTCAATTTTACTCAGCAGTCTTTTTTCCCAGGGTGCAATTCTGTTTTCAGTCCTTCCGATATTAGTTCCCCGCCGTGTTCTGATCTTAATGCCCATAACATTAGCAATTGCTGTTGCTGCACAATAAATCAGCATATGCAAATATTCTAATGTATGGGCTTTCACGATATAATTGGGTAGGACTTCAGTGTTCATAATTTGTAACAGCGCACCTAGTTTCTTACAAGAGTTTATTTTTGGTAGCGGTGGTCTGCTAAGTGGGTTTGTACCATTAAACTCTTGTACGGCACGTGCCATTTCTCTTACCAGGCTATCGTGCAACTCGTTGTTGTCCTGCTGCGTGTTAACAGGTTGAGTTTCTTGTATGATGGGCTCAGGAATCTGCTCATTTGGGATTTGATTATGGACTTGATCCACAACTAGTTCTTGGTTATGAATCTCCCGTTCGACTTCGCTTCTGATAGTATCGCGTCTAGCCTCTGGGATAAGATTATTTCTTATAATTACCCGGTATTGATCTGCTATTCGCTGTTCAGATACTTGAATCTCTGGGTACTCCCTGCAAAATTCGGCATACAGTTGTTGTCGATAGCCGATCGTTTCTCGACCGAGGTTCGTCACCTTGTAATAGAAACGCAAAATGTTTTCATTAATAGATACAGTCCATTTCATGCGCTGCCTCGGTCGTCCCGCTTGAGTGAGCGCCGGCTGATGTTCCAACGCAGCACCTTCAGCGGGTGGAGCTCGTGTTGTTGTTTGGCTCATTTGTGGTTCTTCTTGTTGTTGGGCTGTAGCTGATTGTATGACGGGCCCGCCTCCTCAACACCCTGCCACCGACGTCCCGCATGCTGCCACGTCCAGCGCCGGCTCCAGACGTGCCCTGGCGATCCCCAGGCAGCGACCCTAAACATAAATTATTAAACTCCATTTTCATGGGTGTGCATTTTATACCTACTGCCAGGTGTCAGTTTTTGTTCCACGGCAGGTATGCCTGCTACCCTCTGGGTATCGGTTCTAAGAATACCCAGAGAGTATCCCCCATTCGCAGGGGGCCGCGCCTGACAGAAGAACTGACAAAAAACTCCCACAGGTTATTATTATTATTATTATTATTATTATCCCAGATTTAGCCATACGGCTCTCACTCCCTCTAAGGGGAAAATTCACTCATCCCAGATACCTACGGTATCAAAACGATTGAGCTCTGGTGGGACTCTTTCCGTGTTATCGAGCCCTAGGTGACTTGGTATGCTGGAGTATCTCCCAAAAATTTTCGTACACATCTGGATGTTGAGAGAAGTACAGCTTTCTGCATGGTCTTGTAGAGATGTTCATTCAAACCTAGCTTTCTTATGTTTTCTAGGAGGTTCTTCGGAATAACTCCAGTAGTAGAGAGAATAATTAAGATTATTGTCTGGGTACTTTCCATTCTCCACTGTCTTCGTATTTGAATTTCCAGATCCCTGTATTTGGCGATCTTTTCGTTTTGTTTAATACGAAGATTATTGTTGTTGGGTATCGCCACATCAATTAGTGTTGTTTGTCTCTGTAGTTTATTAACTAATATGAGATCTGGTCTATTATGTGCCACTGTTTGGTCTGTGAGCACAGTGCGGTCCCAATATAGCTTGTAGTTATCATTCTCAAGTATACTTTCAGGAACGTATTGATAATATGGGAGATGGTTTGTTTGGAGAAGTCCCAGTTTGATAACTATCTCTTGATGAAGGATCTTTCGTACTGAGTCGTGCCGTTCCTTATATTCAGTTGCAGCAAATGCCTGGCAACCCCCGGTAATGTGTTGGATAGTTTCTTGAGCTTGACATCCATATCGGCATTTGTCATTTTGGACCTGAGGGTCTTTGACGATATATTTCAGGTAATTTTTTGTTGGTATAACCTGATCCTGAATGGCGAGTAATGAACCTTCTGTTTCAGGGAACAACTTTCCTGATGTCAGCCAATAGTTCGACGCTTTATTGTCGACGTGGTCTTGACTGACCTCATTAGGATGTCGCCCGTGAAGAGGTTTACCCATCCAGGTGCGCATTTTTTCGTCCTTAGTAAGATGGTTTATGCGCATTTCTGGTTCCCTCAGTTTGATTGGTGTTGTATCATCTACTGCACAAATCGCGCGATGTAGAGTAGATGTCTCAGCCTGCACCTGAAAATAAGTTCTTAAATTAGTAATGTGTTTTTCTAGTTGCTCACTTATATCCATAAGTCCTCGTCCTCCTAAATACCGCGGTAATGTCGTTCTTTCTACTGCACTTCGAGGATGGTGTTTTTGTGCCTTTGTGAGGTGTGTTCGTACTTTTCGCTAAAGATTTTCTATATCCGTTTTTGTCCACTTAACAATACCAAACGAGTAGCTAAGCGCGGAACATGCATAGGTGTTTAGTGCCTTAAACAAATTTTTACTATTAAGGTGTGAACGAAGCAGCTGTTTTACCCTTCGTATAAACTCAGTTGTTATCTCAGTTTTCATTTGCTTATGGTGAATCTTCCGCGCTTGCTTTATTCCGAGGTATTTATACGTATCATTTTCACCCATAGCCTCGATGTTCTGGCCGTTTTGCATGTCGAATCCACCGGGCTGAACCTTTCCTTTAATTATATTTAAGACACGGCACTTATCAAGGCCGAAGTGCATACTAATGTCATTAGAGAAATTTTCCACTGTTTTCAGCATCTGATCCAGGTGGCTTCGAGTAGAAGCCAATAGTTTTAAATCATCATTTTAAATCATAGTTATAATTATTATCCCAGATTTAGCCATACGGCTCTCACTCCCTCTAAGGGGAAAATTCACTCATCCCAGATACCTACTGTATCAAAAGGATTGAGCTCTGGTGGGACTCTTTCCGTGTTATCGAGCCCTAGGTGACTTGGTATGCTGGAGTATCTCCCAAAAATTTTCGTACACATCTGGATGTTGAGAGAAGTACAGCTTTCTGCATGGTCTTGTAGAGATGTTCATTCAGACCTAGCTTTCTTATGTTTTCTAGGAGGTTCTTCGGAATAACTCCAGTAGTAGAGAGAATAATAGGTATTGTCTGGGTACTTTCCATTCTCCACTGTCTTCGTATTTGAATTTCCAGATCCCTGTATTTGGCGATCTTTTCGTTTTGTTTAATACGAAGATTATTGTTGTTGGGTATCGCCACATCAATTAGTGTTGTTTGTCTCTTTAGTTTATTAACTAGTATGAGATCTGGTCTATTATGTGCCACTGTTTGGTCTGTGAGCACAGTGCGGTCCCAGTATAGCTTGTAGTTATCATTCTCAAGTATACTTTCAGGAACGTATTGATAATATGGGAGATGGTTTGTTTGGAGAAGTCCCAGTTTGATGGCTATCTCTTGATGAAGGATCTTTCCTACTGAGTCGTGCCGTTCCTTATATTCAGTTGCAGCAAATGCCTGGCAACCCCCGGTAATGTGTTGGATGGTTTCTTGCGCTTGACATCCATATCGGCATTTGTCATTTTGGACCTGAGGGTCTTTGACGATATATTTCAGGTAATTTTTTGTTGGTATAACCTGATCCTGAATGGCGAGTAATGAACCTTCTGTTTCAGGGAACAACTTTCCTGATGTCAGCCAATAGTTCGACGCTTTATTGTCGACGTGGTCTTGACTGACCTCATTAGGATGTCGCCCGTGAAGAGGTTTACCCATCCAGGTGCGCATTTTTTCGTCCTTAGTAAGATGGTTTATGCGCATTTCTGGTTCCCTCAGTTTGATCGGTGTTGTATCATCTACTGAACAAATCGCGCGATGTAGAGTAGATGTCTCAGCCTGCACCTGAAAATAAGTTCTTAAATTAGTAATGTGTTTTTCTAGTTGCTCACTTATATCCATAAGTCCTCGTCCTCCTAAATACCGCGGTAATGTCGTTCTTTCTACTGCACATCGAGGATGGTGTTTTTGTGCCTTTGTGAGGTGTGTTCGTACTTTTCGCTGAAGATTTTCTATATCGGTTTTTGTCCACTTAACAATACCAAATGAGTAGCTAAGCGCGGAACATGCGTAGGTGTTTAGTGCCTTAAACAAATTTTTACTGTTAAGGTGTGAACGAAGCAGCTGTTTTACCCTTCGTATAAACTCAGTAGTTATCTCAGTTTTCATTTCCTTATGGTCAATCTTTCGAGCTTGCTTTATTCCGAGGTATTTATACATATCATTTTCACCCATGGCCTCGATGTTCTGGCCGTTTTGCATATCGAATCCGCCGGGCTGAACCTTTCCTCTGATTATATTTAAGACACGGCACTTGTCAAGACCGAAGTGCATACTAATATCATTAGAGAAATTTTCTACTGTTTTTAGCATCTGATCCAGGTGGTTTCGAGTGGAAGCTAGTAGTTTTAAATCATCCATATACAATAGATGATTAAGCTTTGCAACAACAGTGGTGTTATTTTTGATGCTAAAACCTGTGTCAGTTGAGTTCAGTATCTGGGATAGGGGGTTCATCGCTAGACAAAACCACAGTGGGCTCAACGAATCTCCTTGAAATAGGCCCCGGTTGATTGCAATATTTTCAGTTTCGATATTATTTTCACCAGGTATTTTGAGGTGAATTTTTGTCTTCCAATCTGACATTATATGTTTTAAAAAGGTCACTATGTTATCATCGACTTTATATATTTTTAATATATCTATAAGCCATTCATGTGGCACTGAATCAAACGCTTTCTTGTAGTCGATGAAAGCAGTAAAGAGATTCCGTTTTTTGCTATATGCTTGGTTAGAAATGACAGAGTCGATGATAAGTTGTTCTTTGCAGCCCATGGAACCCTTAGCGCATCCTTTCTGTTGTGGCTCTATGATATTGTTTAGAGCACAGTGTTGGTTGATACGCCGGGCTACACAGGATGTGACCAATTTATACAGAGTTGGAAGACAAGTAATTGGGCGGTACTTGGTTGGATCTTGGGTGTTATTTTGATCTTTGGGAATTAAATAAGTTGTTCCCTGGGTTAGGAAAGATGGTATTTCCTGCGGATTAGAAATAGTGTTATTAATTACTGCTGATAGGCACTCATGAATACTCCAGAACTTTTTAAGCCAGAAGTTCTGAACGCCATCTGGTCCAGGAGATTTCCAGTTATGAAGCTCTTTGATAATATTTGAAACTTCTTCAGTGGTGAAGGGTTCGTAGGGAGCAGTGACGTAGTGTTGGCAGTTGTGCGCCGTATCTTCGATCCATCCAGCATTGGTGTTAAGAGCGGCTGGTGTGGAAAGTTGATTTCCCCAAAACTCATGGATTTCTTCTCGGCTTGGGTAAGATTTATTGGCACTTTCTGCAGTAGAGTTGAGTTTCCGATAGAACACCTTCTCGGCATTTTCAAAAAGCGTATTGTCAGATTTTCGTTTGTTACTAATTTTGTATCTCCTTAGTCGGCCTGAGTAAACGGAAAGCTTTTGTTTTAATGTATCCAGGCACTGTTGTGCTGTGTTGTTTGCTGGATTATATTGTGAGTGTCTTGCGGTGGTTAGCATTATTTCTTCAGCTCTTCTGATTACTTTTCTACTTGTTGTTCCTCGAACATATTCCGTGATTTGACCAATGTCCCTACGTAATGATTCAATTTTCGTTAGCAGCCGTTTTTCCCAAGGTGCAACTCTGTTATCTGTCCCTCCGATATTAGTACCCCGTCGTGTTCTGGTCTTAATGCCCATAACATTAGCAATTGCTGTTGCTGCACAGTAAATCAGCGTGTGCATATATTCCAATGTATGGGCTTCTACGACATAATTGGGCAGAACTTCAGTGTTCACAATTTGTAACAGCACTCCTAGTTTCTTACAAGAGTTTACTCTTGGTAGCGGTGGTCTGCTAAGTGGGTTTGTTCCATTAAACTCTTGTACGGCGCGTGCCATTTCGTTAACTAGGCTATCGCGCAACTCGTTCTCCTGCTGTGTATTATCAGGTTGAGTTTCTTGTTCTTGTATGACAACCTCAGGAATTGGCTCTTGTATTTCGTTAAGGGCTTGATTTCCAACTACCTCTTGATTATGAATCTCCCGTTCGACTTCGCTTCTGATGTTATTGCGTCTAGTTTCTGGGATGAGATTATTTCTGATAATTACCCGGTATTGATCTGCTACTCGTTGTTCAGATACTTGGATTTCTGGGTACTCTCTGCAAAATTCGGCATACAGATTTTGTCGATAGCCGATCGTTTCTTGACCGAGGTTTGTCACCTTATAATAAAAGCGCAAAATATTTTCATTCATGGACACAGTCCATTTCATGCGCTGCCTCGGTCGTCCCGCTTGAGTGAGCGCCGGCTGATGTTCCAGCGCAGCACCTTCAGCGAGCGGAGCTCTTGTTGTTGTTTGGCTCGCTTGTGGTTGTTGTTCTTGTTGGGCTGTAGCTGATTGTATGACAGGGGCCCGCCTCCTCAACACCCTGCCACCGACGTCCCGCATGCTGTCAGGTCCAGCGCCGGCTCCAGACGTGCCCTGGCGATCCCCAGGCAGCGACCCTAAACATAAATTATTATACTCCATTATCATGGGTGTGCATTTTATACCTACTGCCAGGTGTCAGTTTTTGTTCCACGGCAGGTATCCCTGCTACCCTCTGGGTATCTGCGCTACGAATACCCAGAGAGCATCCCCCATTCGCAGGGGGCCGCGCCTGATAGAAGAACTGACAAAAAACTCCCACAGGTAATTATTATTATTATTATTATTATTATTATTATTATTATTATTATTATTATTATTATTATTATTATTATTTTAGATAAAAAGGAGATAATACAAAAAAGTGTTTTGAATTATATTATGTGTACCGTTTTTGAACACACTGATGATGTTAAAAATATGCTGTATTTAACTTGTATCTTATTTTAATTTTAGTTCTTAAAGCATATTATTTAGCTCTTCGTTATTGATATTTTATGGACTTTACGGTCATAAAATTTTTATGTTTAAAAAAATATTTTTAACATAAATAGATCTAACTTAAAATGCAAAAAAGTTAATCGCAAATTAAACACATGTGGCATATGTGGCGCCCTCTATCAGTTAAATTAAAGTATGTATAAAATTATAATTTATCTTAAAAGCAGCCAACTGTAAATTTTTGTCCAAAAATATTTACAAACGTAATAGTTATGGCGAAAAATAAAATTTTAAATTTCCACTTTAACGCCCTTTATTTTTTTTAATATCAACATTTTATTAAAGCAAGGTGGCTTAAATCGTAATATTTTAAAGTGTATATATATACTATTATATATACTTATATATTATATATATATATATATATTATATATATATATATATATATATATATATATATATATATATATATATATATATATATATATATATATATATATATATATATATATTGAGATGATTGGTGTTTAAAGAAAATAATTTATAAGTTATATACTAGATAATATTAGATATAACAAGTATTTGGTTATTTTAAGAAGTTATATACTAGAGAATTTAATAAAAATTATTTATGTGAGGACATTTTTAAGAAATTAGCATATATATATATATATATATATATATATATATATATATATATATACCCGGTATTTAGGCGTTCCACGCCCTTCCGGTAGGGATCTATGGAGGAGTATCACCTAGCCGCAAGCCCTTATCTCTTGCCGTACTGCTCCACCATAGGCCGATCAGATACCAGCATATTCCAGAAATTAGCATATAATAATTGTAAAAAGTTGTATTTCAATAATTATAATATTGTAGATATATTTAAGTGAGCCATGTGACTAGGCAACCAACTATACAGTAAGTGACAGATAGAAATTAATAATTAGGAATATAAAGTGGGGTTATAATAATGTTAGTTTATAATGTTTAATTTATATATAGTTACTGATTTAAGTGTATATTCTGATCTGAAAAGCCTAAATGTCAACAAAATTATCAATAGAAAAGTAAGGAATTCTCTAGATCACCGGAGATGGCCTTGTTTGCGAAATGGTTTGTTCCAGACAATTCAGACATGTATTTAATAGAACAAATGAAACATGGTTTCTTGCTAGATGATTCTGGAACATGAAAAAAGATATAAATACCCGGTGATTTGGATTCAAGATGTCCATTCAGTTAGTCAATCTGTCCAATATCAAATCTTCAGAATTCATATCCGAAATTGGACAGTATAATTTTATCACCCAGTAGACCGAATGAATCTATTGGTTATTAAATACACACACGTAGTTAATTAGGTTACATACACATTTGGTCAATTATAAATAATAATTTGGACATCAGTCAAAAGTACTGACAAAGTTAAACAATTTACATAAATTAAATACACATATCACGCTAGGTACGCGAAAAATATTGACCCAAATAGAATTTATATAAAACTAATATCTCTTGACTAGAGAAGCATTCAATCAATATTCACTCAACGAACATATAGTCTTCAACGATCAACTGCATCAGTCTCTACTCAAAGTAATCCCGGGTCTACACCCATAGTGTACGTCTCAACAATAAACTCTGCTACTATTATTTGGTGTTTCCATTACAACAGAACGAACATCTTCACTGAGCCAACGAAGGGAATTTGTTCATGGTCCTATCGAGAAACAGAATACTTCAAGGAAGTTTGAGAGAGCCTATACAGTCCACGACAGCAACACCCTCAGTAGCAGAGAGAGACCACTAGACCCGGGAGAACGAGAGCAGTACCAAAGCCAAGAGCCATACTAGAGCCGAGAGCGGTACCAAAGCCGAGAGCCATACTAGAGCCGAGAGCGGTACCAGAGCCGAGAGCAGTACCAAAGCCGAGAGCCAGACTAGAGCCGAGAGCAGTACCAAAGCCGAGAGCCATACTAGAGCCGAGAGCAGTACCAAAGCCGAGAGCCATACTAGAGCCGAGAGCAGTACCAAAGCCGAGAGCCATATTAGAGCCGAGAGCAGTACCAAAGCCGAGAGCCATACTAGAGCCGCAGAGCAGCCAAAGGACAGGACCGATTGCAGAACCCACCAGAAGCGAGGGATCCTCAACGTCTAAGAACACAAAAAACCGTAAGTTTTTGAATAATTACAAAATCTTCCAACTTTTAAAATCTTACAATTTAACAAGTTTTTTTTATTACAATTTAACAATTTAGAACAACAATCTCCACTCTATCAATCGTATAATAATGTACTTTAGAATGCATACCATTTAAATAATACAGAGAATTGATAAAACAAAAATAAACGTCATTCACAACTATAATTAACTAAACAGTAATTTTGTATGACAATTTGAAAAAAGAAACGTTCATACATATAGCTTGCTTTTAATTACAATTAAATATTTTATTTCGAAAAATTAAAATAATTACGTAGCAAATAATTTCATTTATTTTGATAACAATATATATATATATATATATATATATATATGTATATATATCATTATAAGAGTGTGTGGATTACATCTTGACCTACCTCAATGCAAAGAATAGCACAGCAGGCAAGGTCAAACTCATATTTCGCTAAATTGCACATTCCGATAGAAAAGAAAGTGTTATAATACAGGTATACTTATTTAATACATAACGTACATTTAGTATTGTCTAATATATTTACCGCTGAATGTAAAAATTTTTAAAATAATCATGGAGAGTCTATACGTTAAGCAAGCGGAAATAGGAACAGAAATAGTGAAACTCGTTTCAAATACAAAAAAGGATTCCCAATCTCGGAAAAATCAACAATACATCCGGGATAGACAGGAAAAATTAGAAGAATATTGGGCAAAATTTTTAAATAACCACGAAAAGCTGCTAGAAGGGGGTATAACGAAAGAAAAATATTTTGAAACAAAATACTATGATCAGGTATTTAAGACATACATTGAGGGGAAAACCCTGTTGGAAGAATATGGAAGGGTGCTGAAAAGAGGAAAAGCACCGAAAGTAAAGGAGATACAGATAAGAAAACAAAGAATCGAGGAATTATTACGGCCAGAAAATGAACAAGACTTGCAGGAGGATGAAGAATTGCAGTCAGAGTTAAGAGAATACATGGAAAAGGTGAATACACTAATGATTGAAGCAGCAGTAAATGAGGAACTGGACGCTACAGATATTGGAGAAGTAGAGAGAATAAATCATCTAAAGAGGAAAGTCAGGGAAGTTTTAAAGAAAATAAGGCCAGGAATGCAACGGCCAGAAAGCACACAGAGGAGGGACGGTGTGACATTGCCGCAGGTAAAAATCCCTGTGTATGAAGGCAGATATGAAACGTGGAGAACTTTCCACGATCTGTTTACTAAAGTAATACATGAAAACGACCAGTTATCAAACGCAGAAAAATGCAGTACCTAAAAACTCAAGTAAGAGGGGAAGCCAACAGAATGATACAACACTTAAACATATCCGAGGCCAACTACGAAGTGGCCTGGAACATGCTAAAAGATAGGTATGAGAACCCAAGGATGATATTGTTTAAATTAATAGACAGGATGCTACTAGCGCAGGAAGTAAAGGAATCTTCTGCTAGAGCATTGAAATCACTACATGACACCTTCCACGAAAGTCTGGAAGCCATAGGAGGGTTAGGAACAGACACGGAAGCGTGGAGCCCATTGATAGCCCGAATTATCATAACGAAATGGGACAATGAAACTAGGAGGCTGTACGAAAACCACATTGGAGACAGTAGAGAGATACCGACGTACAAATCGACACAAACATTCTTACAGCGAAGATTTCAGACACTGGAACTGCTGGAGTCAGAAAAAAGACAAGAGAAGCAAGGAGGATCTCTTAGGAAACCAAGAACACATTGCGTGATATGCAACGGAGATCACGGAGTACCGAACTGCAGAGAATTTCAGGAACTCAATGTAAGAGACCGGAACAGGATGATAAAAGAAAAAGGATTGTGTACAAACTGCCTAGCACATAAAAAAGAAAAACAATGTTATTCACAATATAGGTGGAGACACTGTGGCGGAGACCACCACCATATGTTGCATTATGAAAAAGGAAACACAAGCAACAAAAGAAACTCCAATGAAACGAAACGAGAACAAACACAAGAAAGAAATGGAAGAGATTCAAACAATAGAAGAAACGGGTACCAAGCTGATAGGTACAGAGGAGGAAATAATAATCCATACAACGCCAGAGAACAAAATAACGGAAGGCGAGAAAATACACAAGATACCAATGGGCCTAGGAATAGCAACGACCAGCAAAGAGGGCAGAATTCAGTAAACTGTGCAAGCCATAAGGAAGGTGAAGCATTACTAGCGACAGCTGTGGTACGCATAAGAGATGCGAAAGGAGATTCACACATAATGAGAGCACTAATCGACCAAGGGTCACAATGCGCATTTATAACGGAACAAGCTGCGACGACGCTAGGAACAACAAGGAAGCCCATACAGGCGACCATATCCGGGATAGGCTCGTCAGAAGAAAAAACAGCCAACTGGAGTATGAAACTTTTAATCGAAACTCATTACGAAAGTGACTTCGAGATGGAAATAGAAGCACTAGTACTACCGAAGATAACAAGGAATTTACCGGAACAGGATATAATTCTACCGGACTATAACGAGAAAAATGCAATACTGGCAGATCCAAGATATTACAAGGTAGGGAAGATAGACTTACTACTAGGAGTAAAAGAATACAGTTACATATTGACAGAAGGGATGCACAGAATAAGTAATGGACTCCTGAGTCAAAACACCAAACTAGGATGGATAGTTTCGGGAATAGCACGAGAAAGGGAGAATATAAAAGCAGAAGTATGCTGTATGATATCAAGACAAGAAATGGACGTACAAATAAAGAACTTCTGGGAATTAGAAGAAGTAAATCAGGATACAAGTTTCTCAGTGGAAGAACAAGAATGTGAAGAACTGTATCGACAGACTGTAAAAAGGAATGAAGAAGGGAGATACGAAGTAAAAATTCCGTTTAGGGAAGACGTCGCAAAGTTAGGAGAATCTAAAAAGCAAGCATTCGCCAGATTGATGCAACTAGAAAGGAAGTTTGCAAAAGACAAACAGTTAGAAGCGAATTACAGACAATTCATGGAAGATTATGAAAACCAAGGTCATATGGTAATAGCAGAAAACCAAGGAGATGGGTACTACTTACCTCATCATCCAGTGAGAAAAGAGGACAGTACTACAACGAAAATAAGAGCCGTGTTTGACGCATCAAGCAAAAGCTCATCGGCAGTAAGCCTGAATGATATTATGCACACAGGGCCGAAATTACAACAAGACTTGACAAATATACTATTACGATGGAGATCCAATAAGGTAGCATACTCAGCGGATCTGGAAAAAATGTTTAGACAAATCAGAATGGCAGAAGAAGACCAAAAATATCAAAAAAATTTGTGGAGAAAGGACACAAAGGACCACATACAAGAGTATAACTTAACGACGGTGAAATACGGCACGGCCGCAGCACCCTTTTTAGCGTTAAGAACAATACAACAATTACAAGAAGACGAAGGAGCGAGGTTCCCGTTGGCATCGAAAATTGTAAAAGAAAACATGTATGTAGACGATATACTAGGAGGAGCTGAGACAGTGCAGGAAGCAGAAACAGCCCAAAAGGAATTAATACAACTGTTCAGAAAAGGAGGTTTCACTCTTAGAAAATGGTTGAGCAACGAAGAAAAAATAATGGAGAACGTACCGGAGGATATGAGGAACGTAGACTCGAAGGCATTCAAACAAGAAGAAGTACGGAAAACGTTAGGAATACACTGGTCACCTAAAGAGGATATAATCACATTCAAAATAGGGATAACGACGGCAAAGAAAATAACGAAAAGACACGTACTGTCAGAAGTAGCAAAACTATACGACCCACTGGGATGGATAGCACCTGTAGTAATTCAGGCGAAAATGTTCATACAGGAATTATGGGAGCAAAAGACCAGTTGGGATAAAGAATTAACTAGCAACCAACAAAGCAGGTGGAATACATACCAGGTGCAATTAGTAAATCTGGAGAAAATAACATTGCCCAGGTGGAACAACTTAAGCAAGATAAACAGAGTAGAACTGCATGGATTTGCAGATGCGTCTATGAAAGGATATGGAGCGGTAATCTACTCAAGGGTATTAGGCCCAGAAATTAAAACGAATCTAATGATAGCAAAATCGAAAGTCGCACCATTGAAAGGGAAAACGACGTTACCGAGGCTCGAGCTGTGTGCCGCGGTACTACTAGCAAATTTAATGAAGAAAACCCTACAAGCATTGAACAGGGAAAACATTGAGGTATATGCATGGTCGGACTCAACGATAACCCTGGCTTGGATAAGGGGATCATCAAAAAGGTGGAAAATGTTCGTCGCCAACAGAGTAGAGGAAATAAGACGCGTTATAGGACCGAAAAATTGGCATAAGGTAGATACAAAGGAAAATCCAGCGGACATCCTCTCACGTGGAAGTACCGCATCAGAATTATTAGAAGCAGAGCTATGGTGGAAGGGACCAACTTGGCTGACTAGTAACAAAACTTTAACTCAGGAATCAGAAGAAATACCAGAGACAAATGAGGAGGAAGTCAAAACGAAAATAACGGTGCACACGACAACGATAAAGGAGGACATATGCGAGAGATTCTCAAATTTAGAAAGAATGAGAAGAGTACTTTCATATTGTAGGAGATTTGCAGACAAATGCAGAAAAAAGAAGGACAATGGACAAAGTCAGCTTACAGTCCAAGAATTAGAGGAAACGCTATTAAAGGTGATAAAGCACACACAGCACGCCTACTTCAAACAAGAAATAAATAAGCTGGAGAAGAAACAGCAATTAGACAAGAAAAATAAATTAGCGTCATTGGTACCATTCCTGGATAGACAAGGAATTCTAAGAGTCACCGGAAGACTGAGACACACGAATCTAAAGTACGGAGAAAAACATCCGATAATTTTGCCAAAGGATAGTGCATTAACAAAGTTACTTATAACAGATAGTCACGCAAGAAATCTACATAGCGGATTACAACAAACACTACAGTACATAAAAAGGAAATACTGGATAATCAACGGCAGAAGAACCGTGAAAGATCATCTAGCAAAATGTTTAAGGTGCAGGAGGTATAAAAGCCAAGCAGCACAACAATTAATGGGAGATCTACCGAAAGACAGAGTGAACCCGAGTCATCCCTTTACTAACACAGGGATAGATTATGCCGGGCCAATAAAAATAAGTACCACGAGAGGCAGAGGACAGAGGAGCTATAAGGGCTACATCTCAGTATTTGTGTGTCTGTCAACGAAGGCAGTACACCTTGAGGTAGTAAGCGATATGTCTACGGATGCTTTCATTGCAGCGTTCAAGAGATTTACGGCACGCAGAGGACAGTGCAACAACGTATACAGCGATAACGGAACCACATTCGTAGGAACAGCAAATTTGTTGAAAAAAGAAAATCAAAAAATAGATGACGAGATAAAACAAGGATTACGGGCACTAGGTACCCAGTGGCATGTCATACCTGCATATGCACTACATTTCGGAGGATTATGGGAGAGCGCAGTGCGAATAATGAAATATCACTTGAAAAGAATCATCGGGGAAACAGTTCTAACATATGAAGAATTGAGTACGGTGCTGGCACAAATAGAAGCATGTATGAACTCGAGACCATTATGTGGGTCATCAGAAGACCCTGAAGGGAAAATAGCCCTGACACCAGCTCACTTCCTTATAGGGAGAGAAATTATATCAACAAATCGGGAAGAAGAGCTTACGACTTATTTGAAGATGCCGACGAGGTGGAGATTAGTGGAGAAAATAAAAAGAGACTTCTGGAAAATTTGGAAACAGGAATACCTGCACCAATTACAACAGAGAAATAGATGGCATAAGGCGCACCCTAACATAAAAGAAGAAGAAATAGTTATAATTAAAGAAGAGGATACACCTCCAGGCAGATGGCCATTAGCGAGGGTAACAGAAACACACCCTGGAGCGGAGGGATTAACCAGAGTAGTAACAGTGAGAAAGGCAAACGGGAAACTGACTAAAAGACCCATACATAAGCTAATACGACTGGAAGAAGAAAAACAGGAAAAGCCGAAAAAGGCAGCAGCACTAAGATGGAAGAAAATACTAGTAGCTATAATGTTTTTAACGATGTTAAAACCCATAAAGGCAGAACCGTATAAAATATATAATCCGGTACCAGGATTTTTCACAGAAGACCTTGGAGAGGTCGTCATAGACCGGGGAACATTTCGAATAAAGGTGTTACTCGAAAAAGGAAGAATTCGAACAGAGCACCAACTAATAGGAAATATGATACAAGGCGTACGAGAACTGTGTCATGAGATAAAAATCGTGAATTGTAAGGATATAATAGAGAAATTGGAGGAAGGACAAAGAAAGGCGGAGTCAGTAAGCGAGGGGCTGACAGTAGAAACAAAAGGAAGGGAAAGAAGAGGAATATTAGGAACAATATTAACCTCAGTATTTGGAGTCAATGACGAAGCCTACAGTAACATTGAAGCATTAGATAATAACCAAAAGGAGCTAATAAAGGGATCACAGCACCAGGCGAAGTTAATGTTAGAAACAATAACATCAATCAATCACACAGAGAACAGGATAAACGAGCAAATGAACAAGTTTAACAAAGCACTAATCACAGGTCTACAAGAAATATCTAAAGGACTTAACGAAGTAGAAGACAAAGCACAAAAACTAGAAACCGAATATAGCACGTTACGAATACAAACGATAGCATTACAAGTTATGGACTTCATAAACGAATATACTCAATTTTACGAGGGAATATTAAACCTTCACTATAACCACGGACACTTCATTGATATAGTGAAACCGGGTGAAATAACCAAATTAATAGGGAAAGCAGGGCAGATACTGCCTCAAGGGGTCGAAATACGACGACAACCCATTATAGAAACAGAAGTCAGTCATGACG
>NC_092807.1:81773615-81796115 GCF_040954645.1 Diabrotica undecimpunctata
TAGCTTCTAATGGTAATAGTGGGTTAGGGACAATTAAAACCTAGTTAATGTTTAAAATTTGCCAATGTTTTTACTTTATTTTAAGTCTTTATCAAGGCTATACATGGCACATACCTATAATGGTACATAAAATGATAAATTGTGATTTATATACAGTGAGGTCCTAAGGTAACGGATAAATTCAATATTTTTGTAACTAAAAATCTTTTGACGAAATCCTCATGTAAGTCGGTTTTTATTTTTTGTTGTGCATTTTTTTCAATAGAATCTTTTTATACAGGGCGTGTCGTGTAACAGTGGCCAATACCAACTTTCTTATTTTAGATACAACACCCTGTGTATTATTATATTTTTGAATTTCTTAGAATATTAGGTAAAATTTATATTTAATCTTCTATTCTTATCTTTAACCGTTTTTAAGTAATCGAGGTTGGAAAAGTGACATTTCGTGTATTTTTCCTCGCAAAATCTAAACAGTTCGACCTAGAGTAAAATTGTTTTTACATTATTATCTTACTTTTTAATATGCTATCTAGTGGTATCAAACCCAGAGATGATAGGATTATATTCAAAATGACAAATTTTGAAATTTAGGGCCGACCACGACAATTTTCGTATTTTATTTTTATTTAATACCACTAGATAGCATATTAAAAACTAAGATAGTAATATAAAAACTAATTAAAATGGACCAAATCCAATAGTTGGCTGTATACCCTGAATCAATATAAAGACAAAAGCTTTTTGTAAATACAAAAAGCTTTTGTCTTAATATAAAAACCATTTTACTCTAGATCGAACTGTTTAGATTTTGTGAGCAATTGTCACTTTTCCAACCTCGATTACTCAAAAACAGTTAAAGATAGGAATAGAAGATTAAATATAAATTTTATCTAGAATATTCTTAGAAATCAAAAGATATAATAATATACAGGGTGTTGTATTTAAAATAAGAAAGTTGGTATTGGCCACTCTTACACGACACGCCCTGTATAAAAAGATTATATTGAAAAAATGCACAACAAAAAACAAAAATCGACCTGTACGAGGATTTCGTCAAAATATTTTTAGTTACAAAAATATTGAATTTATCCGTTACTTTAGGACTCACATGTCGTATGGAAATAATCAACATTGACCACACCGGGTTTATTTAAAAAAAAATAGCCTCGATAAAAACGTAAAATACACTTGAGTGCAAAACAATCGACTCAAAAGCGATATTTGAGATTACACCTTCTGTTTTAATGTAAGAAGTATGAAAATAACAAGATGTAATTTGCAAACAGTAACTTTATTATTGAACTTACAAAAACCGCTATTTCATTATTTGGAAGACGCATTATAAAAACAATATGCTATTCGAACAAAGTTCCTCAAATATTCATCATTGGAACTATCCCAAGAAAGACGTAATGAACAGAGAAATCATCAATTACGAAATGAATTTTTTTATTTTTCAATATCTGATATTACAACCCCTATTCCTAATTAGACTTTTCAGTCGATTTCGCATGGATCGGATGACTTTTCTAATAAATTCTTGAGGCATTGCTTCCCATTCATCATTTAGCGCAGCCCTCAATTCCATTAGGCTCCTTGGTGCAGGATTTCTGTTTCGGACCCTTCGTTTAAGCTCATCCCAAACATACTCTATTGGATTTATGTCCGGGCTCAACGCAGGCCAATTTATTGTAGGTATACCGATCTCAGTCAGATAGGTGGTGGTGACTCGTGCGGTATGATATCGTGCATTATCATGCAATAAAATAAAGGCATCACCAATAAATCCCACGTATGGAACCACATTTCCTCCAAAATATCTCTGATGTAACGATCCGCCGTTAAACCTCCACCACGTCCTCCACCAGGCACGAAAACCAACTCAATTTTCCCATCCATGGAAATGCCTGCCCAAAATATACAAGAACCGCCTCCATATGACACAATTTCTCGTATACAACATTGAGCAAATCGTTCTCCTGGCCTTCTATAGACTCGACACCTCTTTTCGTTGCCATGTAGGCAGATCCTACTTTCGTCGGAGAATAATACCTGACTCCATTGATAGTGGTCCCAATCCAGATGTTCGCGAGCAAATTCTAGTCGCCTTTACTTCTGGGCTGCAGTTAGCTTGGGACTTGTAGCTGCTCTTTTTGGTGTCAGATTGGCTGCTTTAAGTCTCCTTCTGACTGTCCAAACGCTAGTAACCACACCTCGGACCTCTCTAAGCTCTTCTTTGAGATTAGCACCAGTCAAATGTCGATTTCTCAGAGATTTAGATACAAGAAATCGATCATCTCTCTCCGTTGTTGTTTGTTTACGGCCTCCTCCTTGTCGGCGGACATAATCACCAGTATCCTGGTACCGACGATATACTCGGGACACAGCAGATTGGCTTAAATTTAGTCGATTTGCCACGGCCCTCTGGCTCAGGTCTTCTGTCAATAATGCTTCAGCTGCTTTGACAGATGTGGTATCCATTCGTTATGCAGTTGCGAACTTAATTGACTCACGTTTTAGTGCATCGCTATGGAAATTGATGCCTACGATGTTAACCGAACGCGTTAAGTCGGTGCGTGTCGATTTCAATGAGTCAAATTCTGACCCCCTCTCTACGTGTTACATTATTTATTTGTAATACGTCACCCGATTTACCAAAAACCAAAACTTTTTTCAAACTCAATAATGAGGATAATAATTGTACAATAAATATTATTAAATTTACACCTTTTAGATTGAAACAGGAGATGTACTTTCGCAAAATAATTTTGAGTCGATTTTTTTGCACTCAAGTGTAGGTAAAGTCTATACGTTAGCAATTGTACAAAACCCACTATTACCATTAGAAACATAGACTAGTTAGAAACTTTATTTTAAAACTAGAACAGCTAAGAAAAAATGAATGTTTGTCCAACCTCAAATTCTATCTACAACATTTCATTGGATTTACAAAATCCAAGAGAAAATATTAATATGACGACGTTTTAAAACGTTAATAAAATTAGGTTTAATTCAATAAGAAAGTAATGAAGGATACATTAAAACTATAGGATTGTAATAGAATATTTTATTGAAACTCGTAATCACTTGAATGAATTATTGTGATTTATATTTATTTTGTACAAATACTTTTATTGTGTCCCATTTCCTGTTTTTAAAAACATTTGGATACTTTTCTACCAAATTTAAAACTTCCATTTTTTTTGGCGGAATTTTCTTCTTAATATGACGTGCAAAGAATTTTTGCGTAAGTTCTTTTTCCTCTTTTGTCCATGGAACTAAAATACGTTTACCTTTCTCCTGTATTCTATTTTGTGACGGGATGTTTACTTCATTTTGTTGAAGAATAGGTTGATTAGTATTTTCTTCGTCACTATCAGCTTCTTCTGCGTCTTCCAATATCTCGTTATCGACTTCAATCTCATTTAAATTTCGATTTTTATATTGGTCAATATTAGTGTTTTGAGCGAGCAATAATATTTTGGAAACTTTTGCGGTTTGGTAAATGTCTGACGGGAGACGATACCACTCATCATGAGTTTTTGAGGTATGCCCCATAAATTTTGCTAGTTGTTCTAGTTCACCCTTTTCCATTTTTAAAATTTGTATTATTGTTGCTAAGTGTTTTCTGAGGCGAGTTGACGTGAGGGTAGTGATTTTGTTTGCATCATTCAACACCTTAGAAGCATGCTTTCTGAGAACATGATATCCACTGATGCAGTTAATAGTATTCGGTATGCCAAATAGGTATTCGTTGTAAGAGGTAAAAAAATTATTCCTATATTTAATTAAAGTGTCAACTCCACTTTTGGTCAATTTGTCAAACAGAACAGGTACGCCTCTACCTCTCTTACCTCTTATTACTATGCGTTTTAAAGAGTGAACTAAAATTTTCTCGGTTTCTGTTAGGACTTTCTCAAACTCTTTAGAAGATTGAGAATCATGATGTTTTAAATAAATATCTAAAGGTAATCTCTGCAGCTCCCCTACTCGTCTCTTATTAAAAAGTAGTAAGCTGCAATATGTACCTTCGAGCAGACATTTGTACGCTTGTGTGTTATTCACATTTTCATCCAGGTGAGTTATTGAAGATGTTATAAGCTCATCCAGATAAGTCTTCATTTTCTGAAAAAAATATGAAATGGATATTAGTATTAGTAATTTATATTCGTACATAAACTGTTATTAGTATTCTAGGTGCATTATCTACAGGGTGAGTTTTTAGTGTGAGATTGGTCGATAACTCCGTTAGAGTACAAGATATCCAAAAAAAGTTTTTAAGAAAAATTGTAGGCAATGATATGCTCCTTGCTTTGAAAATATGCCCAATTCTACAGGGTGGTTCATAACTGCGTGGTAAAGCAAAAATACATTTTTTTAAATGGGATACCCTGTATATATTCTCATATGTACATTTCTCTTATAATCCCTGTTCTTAAAATATAGGGTTCTATATTACTAAACAGAGCATTTAACGAGTTATGACCATTTTAATTTCGAAATCTCTATGAACTAAAATGTCACAAATACACTAAAAAAAGATATGTAAAACGAAAGAAATATTTAGACATACTCACAATCGTTTATTTAACTATGGACGACCGGTTTCGACCACTAAAATTTACTGGTCATCATCAGGTCTCCGATATTGGAGAGTATATAACTGTATTATAGAACGATCAACTTAAGGGTAGGATCATGAGGAGTAGATATTTGGGAAATGTACTATCCCAAATATCTACTCCTCGAGATCTTACCCCAAAGTTGATCGTTCTATAATACAGTTATCACCCAATAGTTTGAACCAAGTAACACAAATGAAATTTTTACTACACGATAGTTTCCATAGCTTGTACCTGCATATAAGTATATTAGATAACCCTCAAACCATATTTAGGTTAGATTGGCATCTTACTTATTAGACCTCATAAAGCTTTTGTTGTCCTGATTTGTTGTTGATTTTTTAGCATTTTAATTAACTGTACCGGAGACCTGATGATGACCAGTAAAGTGTATTGGTCAAAACCGGTCGTCCATAGTTAAATAAACGATTGTGAGTAAGTCTAAACATTTTTTTCATTTTACGTACCTTTTGAAATGGACTCACAAGTGCAACCGATTCATAATTTGAATATACAATGAATTTATCAATTTTTAAATTAGTGTGCTAATGACAGTATTCTGACCAAAGAATTTTTCAGTAAAACATTCATAATGATATAGCAAAACAACAGGTAGGCTTTGAAAGAATGACAGTTGTTATACAGTCTACTTACAGCAATATCCTCAGCCATGGGAATCAGGGTCGGTTTATTAAATCGATTGATTTGAATATTCTGTCCAGCTTCAGTCGATATTTCTAACGCCCATTGATCATCGATAAGTTTTTTCATGACGTCTAAGCTCTTAATATTAGCAGAATCGACATCCCTTTGAACCTCCATAGAATAAGCAGAACTGATTGCTTTTTTAATTAATGTACCCATCTGAAGAGCAAGTGATGGTGACTGGAAACATTTGCTCTCGGTATTATAATTCGCAATTGACCGAGTTGAGGACACAATTGTTTTAAACTTTGAGGGATGTAGGAGGAAAAATAACGTTAAATTGCTATTGTTTTCAATTTTCCTGGATTGTATTAGAAGACGTGCTAAACGCCGCATTTGTCGTTTGGCTACTTGAATCAGATGTCTGTCTTTATGACTTTTTACATATTTCCTTCCTACATCGCATATAAGTTTGTCTTTCTTTGCTACTAAAGAGATGTCATCCGCAGCTAGTGAATTTAAAACACCCGAAGTCCTTAGTGGATCGGTTGATCCAAAATTAGTAGCCATTAGGTTTTGGGCTTCGGACTGATGTCGTACTTTTCCTGTTGCCTTTTTTTCATTAAAATAGCACCGTCTAATGTGGCGCCGAAGCGATTTTTTGGCATAATATCCTAAAAATAAACATTTAAAATAACAATTTATCTAAAAATTTGACAAATACCTTTACAGTGTATACATGGAAGCATGTTTGAATTAGTCGAAGATTCATCACTATTACTTAAAACATTTCTACGAAACACAGGTACGGATTTGCCAATGCAGAAGTCTCCCTCCTTTCGTATTTTATCAATGAAATATTTTCGTTTCGGATCCTTTTTTCAAGAGATAAGTATTTTTGAACCTCAAGTTCATCACTATGAATTCTTTCAAGGTGTCTAGCAAAATTTAAAACAGGGATGTCGCAGTAAATACAATTGTGTTTTCTTCGTATCCTTCTTTTCTTCAAACATACACTGTCAATAAGAGAGGAATTAGTTTCATCCGCTGATTTTTCTATATTATCTGTAATGATAATAATAAGTATTATTATAAAATACTGAAAGCTGGTCTTTTCAATTACCGAGAGAAGATGATGCTATAAGTTCTTGATATATTGGATTAGGGGTAGAGTCATCTAAAATAGCATCATTTTCATACATCAAGTCACAATCTGTTTGTTGTTCTAAAATAATTATTAAAAATTAAGCCACCGATTAGTTCATAGACACATGTAAAATAAGGAAGATGGAGATAAGATAACTATTTTTTGTCAACCGTGAGTACGTAATATGCTTATTAATTTGACCAAAATTTGTATTCAAAGAAACTTACTATTTGCCACACTGTCATCTGTTGTTTCAATAGAAATAGAGTGCATTTCATATGAGTCATCCAAATCATCTAAAATATATTACAGTTATAGTAAAAGTGTTTGAAATCAAAAATAAATATGTATTACCACTGAAACAGGTAGGAGTATATTCGCTACCGTTTGATGATCTTGATTGATCGAGAGGCTTAGAATGGCACTCTAAAAGAGAACATTAGTAGGTATAGAAAAATCGAAATAAAACTGACAAGGTTCAAAGTATATTGCCATTGTATAGCTTACGCAGATGGCCTAATCATAATAATATAACGCAAAATTAAGTATAAAATAAAATTATAATCAACGCAAATAAAATTGTGTGAAAGATATATCGAAAACGACGGCTAATAAGGGTTTATTCTGAAACCAGTTTAAGATGGTTGCACATAGTGACAAAAATAAGTGACTATTAAAAAACAAAAATAGTAACTCAGGTTTTTAAGAATAGCAAAAATCAACAAGTTCTCCAGTGAGATATTATTAAGAAAATCGGTATCTAAACAACTAAGAGAAATAATAAAACAAAAATAGAGAATATAGAGAAGAAATTAAAAAGCTATAAAAACCAAATTTGCCGATGAAAACAAATTTTAAAAAACCAAACAAAACTTTAAATATGTGGACTGATTGATACTGATTGGAATATCAAACATTGATACGAATGAGTAGTGAAAAATTAAAGAAGAGAGAACAATTTTATAACATTATACATATAAACGAGGTGGTAAACATAGAAAAGGAAACAAAATTATGCCTTAAAAAGTCTGGCTTTAACTTGTAAAAAAAGTAAAAAAATTAATGAGAAAAACAGACAACTGAGGAAAGAGATTATACATAAATAATGTTAGGAATTCATGTAAAAATATAAAATAAATTGTAAACAGTGTACAGTGGATTTGGAAGAATGGGAATTGGAAAAGAAAGGAACATTTACAAGGACTGAAATACAAAAAAAAACGGAGAATAATGGTGAAAGAACAGTCGAATAGAAAACACGCGATAATTTGTGTAAGTTAATTAGGATAGATGCAAACAAAAAACAAGAAATGCCATATTAAAAGATTAGGACTTGGAATGCGACGATAATTAAGGAACAGTCAAGTTTTTATATTTAATTTACAGCTACAGAAAAATAAAATATTTTAGCAACCCTAGAAATAGAAAATAAAACAAGGGGAAGAAAAGGATGAATAGTATTCAAAGCTGGAAAACATTAATTGTTAATCTTCCAAAGATTGATGTAACAATTAGATAATGTTTTTTGGGAATAAAACCACATTTTTTCAGGTGTCCGGATTTTTTTGACCAGCAGTGCATTATTTTCACGAGTAAGTTTTAGATCTAGAAAATTTATTGAGAGTTTTGTTTAATTTATTGGAGTTATTTTATCAAAATGTCTGTTTAGTTACTACGGTATTTTTCGTTTTAGTTATTCCTTTTAAGATTTTTTAAATACACTACCTTTTTAACCAACCTATTAACTTAATTTTAAATAGTTTCCTTAGAATTAAGTTGTTTTGTGATTTATTCCTTGAAATTGATGCAGTAGCATTAAAACCCGTAGAAACCGTTTAATAGTTTTTTTAACTTCTTTTAAGTTTTTAACTTCTATTAAGTAACTTTAGTGAAATTTTAAAGAATATTTATTTACCGTTATAAGAGTCAGTGATTTATCCTATACTATAAAAAGAATATAGCACGAAATGTAATAATTACTATGGCACTACACCGAGAATTTTTTAGGGGATTACCAAACGGGTTTTATAAGAGAAAGATTAGTAATAGATGTAATACATAATAATGACAGACGTTCCAGAAGCAAGCAAACAACTTTTTGTAATTTTTATTTAATTTAGGAGAACATAAATATGATAAAGACGAGGAGATGAATAAATGTGTGAGACATTGACCACATTTTTTATGAATTGGAAATTTGTAATGTTCATAAGGATGACAGTAAAAGGTACACAGTAAAAAGTAAAAATGGAAAATAACCAAATAGATAGCTTTGCAATAAGATATGGACTAAGATCTATTATAACTAACATGTAACTTACCTGTACTTAAGGCTTCATTCACTAATTTCACTGTACGTGAACGAAACTTATATTTATGTTTAATTTTGTTCATATTCATCGTACGTAGATCACTTCCACAAATATTAACAGGCCTCGAAATATTTCAGTACTACACTTAAAACTGATTTAAAATTTTAAGAGTAAGTTACCGTATTTATACTAAATTATCGGACAAAGATGTTTCATGATGTTATGAAAAATCCACTAAAAGAGGATTTACGATTTTACAAAAATTAAGGGCCTATCTTAGGATTACCAAAATACAATATAATATAATAATACACGTTCATGTCGTAAAACCTTTTGAAATCTTATTTAAATAATCTTTCCTAAAAGCAATGTTAAGAAAAGTGAGATAAAGAGTTGGCTGTTCTGCACATTTACATATTTTCCGAAAACTAAACAATGAATTAGGAAGATAATATGTATAACTTAACAATGAAATGGGTAAATTATTGGGAGACAAGGAGATTAAACAGTAATATTGTTGTGTATTTTCAAAAGAAATAAACGTGACAAATCACAATATCCATAGTTACCTTTTTATAAAATGACGTATTATGTTATTCAGAAAGGGATTATATTTTTACAGGTAGGTACCTTGTAAGCTGTCGTTATCACTTTATTTTTCATCTGAAATATTTACTGTTTTAAATATATTTCATTACAGAATCTAATAAATCCTTAATCTGCATCCAATTCTATTTTTATTAACTAAAAAACATCATGTCGAAATTGGTGATCACGATTTTTATCTTCTCATGAAATAAATTATACCTAAGTATTAAATAAATATCATTTTTGCTCCATTTTTGTTCATATTTTTATACAGGGTGATCCGTAAGTAATTGTACAAAAAGAAACAGTAGACTCTAAACTTCAAAATATTCCCATTTAAGCCAGTTTGCTTAAAATGTAAATATGTATTAAGAAAGATACAGGGTGTTAAAGTTGAAATTTAAAATTTTATTTTTCGCTACAACTTTCATGTTTGTAGACATTTTTACGAATTAAAATTTATGACTGAGGGCTTTTGAGTACGAGGAATTATAATTTGATGCATACTTTGATGACTGATGTAGCTGATTGAGGACGCCACATACGCCACATAGGCGGCATACATTTGCGTTTAACTTTTTTGCTCTTTAAGTTAGCACTATTTGGGTAAAAAAATATTAGAGTTACATGATTTTAACAAAAAAAGGTATAATTGTTAATAACTTCAAAACTTAACAGTTTACGAAATAATCCCATTTTACAAATCAGCTGCACAACTCTGATTTAATGCAATTACTCATAGCCACGAAGGAGAAATAGGCTAAACCATGAATACTTCTTAATTTCGGTATGAAATACCTTTAACAAAAGTTAAGAATGTACTATAAAGTATGAATAATTAATAACATGCTACATGTTTTGACATTGCATTATTTTATGTTTCATGAATTTGGCCAAATCTTATCATACGTTAATTCAATCCATAGTAATATTAAATTTACAAGAGAAATAAAACAAAATCAGTCAATAAATTTTCTAAACTTAAAAATTATAAGAATTGAAAACAAACACGAGTTCTCTGTATTTCATAAACCTATACATACTGACACAACCATACACAGTACTTCATCCCATCCTGCACAACATAAATTAGCAGCCTACTATAGTATGTTCCACAGATTGACAGAAATCCCAATGTCAAATAATAACTTCGAAGTAGAATTGAATATCATTAAACTTATAGCAATAAATATTGGATACAACGAACACATAATAAACAAAATGTTACAGCAAAAACTACTCAAGAAAGCCCTTAAATCAATCTTCCCACCACAAGAGAAAAAGCCCAATACAATATATTGCTCGATCACATCATATACAGGTAATATATTAACTAAAATAGCCAGACAGATCAAAAGAAAAGAATAACACCAGCATTTAAATATATTAAGAACAACAAGAGCCAAACGAAAAACATGCACTTACACACTGGGGTTTATAAACTCACCTGTGGAGACTGTCCAAAAGCTTACATCGGTCAAACCGGTAGAGCCTTCAACAAACGTATAACAGAACATAAAAGGGCTTTCAATAATAGGAAAACAGAATCCACATATGCACTTCACCTTATAGATCATAATCATTCTTTTAACGACCAATTTCAAATTCTTCACGTCCAAAATAAAAGCCTTAAGCTATCTTTATTAGAATCTATAAAAATTAAAAGACACCAACTCTGAATGACGAACTTGAGACTAACAACTCCCCCCCTCCTCAACCTGTTCAGTGAAACTATATAACCTGAACGCACAGTAGGTTAACCATCACTTAAGAAAGGCAAGTTGCCGAAACAGCTGTAGTGACAATTACTAAATAAATTTTGTGGAAGTACAGAAAACAAAAGTTTTCAGTTGTTTTATTCTAGAAATTTTACATTTCATCATAAATTGTTAAGTTTCACACTAGTTTTTCAAAATGAGAGATGACAGAATGATATACAAATAAGCAAGAAATCGTTCTTGTTGTTACTAATGAAAATGGTACCAGTATTCGACAGGTGGCAAGGAATTTTATCGTCAGTTCTTCCGTCATCCATCATGCTTGGAATCGATATGTAGAAACCGGTCGATATAAAAGACGCATTGGACAGGGTCGTAAAAGGAAATCAAACCCAAGAACTTCCTTCAGCAGCACGGGATTCAAACCATGGATTGGCCACCCCTGAGTCTCGATCTAAATCTAATTAAACATAGCTTAACTTTTTGGATCAATAGCAACAACTACTCCGATGGCTAATGCCTCTCCCGGTGTTGAATTACACTATTGATCCAAAAGGTTGCAGAACAACACAACTCACCAAGTGTGAAACACTAGACAGCTGTTTCGGTCCACCCAGACTATCATTAGTGACGTTTGGGTTCACCATTGGAAAGTTGTCCGTTCTGCTTTGGGGACTGTGTCCTCTGACTATAAAATATAAGCGAAAAATTGCAATACACTCTTAACTGCTCAACATATCAAGGTGTTATAGCAGGTGTTCTGCGTGCAATGCTGCCATGTTCACATGTACAGCATGGAAAACAAGAGTCATTTGCTGTCGGTTAAGGTTACCGAAAACCCAAGCAAAGCTTAACTTTTTGGATCAATAGCAACAACTACTCCAGTGACTCCAATAGTGAACATGGCAGCATTGCACGCGGAACACCTGCTATAACACCTTGACGTGTTGAGCAGTTAAGAGTGTATTGCATTTAGTCGCTTATACTAATTGAACATCTTTGGGATATGTTAGATAGATGTGTCCCGAGGCGCCCACATCCACCTCAAATCCTTCAACAACTAAAAGAAACTCTAATCGAAGAATGGGAAAATATAGGTACCTCAACAAGATATCGACAGGCTTATACGCAGCATGCCACGTAGATTTCAAGCACTAATTCGCGCTGGTGAAAAATACACACGATATTAAGAATCAATTTTTCTTCATATCCTTACGTTAGAGATGTGGAACAACTGCTTATTCCATTTCATTTGTTGTAGTGTTTTCAAGTTGTTATGATTATCTTCAAAATGGTATGTAGAAATGGTTTTAATTTATTAAATTTATTTGAACAAAACATGATTCCTTTATTCAGGTAATAAGATTTCTATATTATTAAAATTAATAAGACGCAAATATGTGTGAGGCAAAATTATTAACAAACTATGAACGAATAAATAAACGAAACACAAATATAGAGATATCAGCAGGAGTGGTGAGAAAAGCAAAGAATAGTAGAAGGCAGGAGAGTAATAATATCCCAGTTAAAGACAAAAAATGATCCAGAAATTGAAATTTCATAAGACACTTTAATAAAATATAGGTAGAAGAGCGAGCACTAAATCCTACATATCTGATCTACCCGAAAATGTATTACTTTGCTATACTATAAAATACTAGTTATGTTTGGATCAACAGAAACAACTACTCCGAGGGCTAATACCCCTACCGGCATTGAATTATACTATTGATCCTATAGTCGCAGAACAACACAACCCATCAAGTGTGAAACGCCAAACAGCTGTTTCGGTCCGCCAGACCTCATCAGTGACGCTTGGCTTCTCCATTGGAAAGTTGTCCGTTCTGCTTAAGGGGACAAGGTCCTCTGAATCTCAAATGTAAATGAGAATGCAATCCACTCTTAACTGATCAACATTTAATATGTCATCACAGGTGTTCCGTGTGCAATGCCGCCAGGTCACCCATGTACAGCTTGGAACAACAAGAGCCATTTGCTGATCGGTTTAGGTCACCGAAACCCCATTAATTATATTTAGATCAACAGAAACAACTACTCAGAGGGCTAATACCCCTACCGGCATTGAATTATACTATTGATCCTATAGTCGCAGAACAACACAACCCATCAAGTGTGAAACGCCAAACAGCTGTTTCGGTCCGCCAGACCTGATCAGTGACGCTTGGCTTCTCCATTGAAAAGTGTTCGTTCTGCTTAAGGGGACAAGGTCCTCTGAATCTCAAATGTAAATGAGAATGCAATCCACTCTTAACTGATCAACATTTAATATGTCATCACAGGTGTTCCGTGTGCAATGCTGCCAGGTCACCCATGTACAGCTTGGAACAACAAGAGCCATTTGCTGATCGGTTTAGGTCACCGAAACCCAACCAATTATGATTGGATCAACAGAAACAACTACTCCGTGGGCTAATACCCCTACCGGCATTGAATTATACTATTGATCCAATGGTCGCAGAAAAACACAACCCATCAAGTGTGAAACGCCAAACAGCTGTTTCGGTCCGCCAGACCTTATCTGTGACGCTTGGCTTCTCCATTGGAAAGTTGTCCGTTCTGCTTAAGGGGACAAGGTCCTCTGAATCTCAAATGTAAATGAGAATGCAATCCACTCTTAACTGATCAACATTTAATATGTCATCACAGGTGTTCCGTGTGCAAATAAAACTAAATATCCTATAAACAAATTTGAAAAAACGAATTTAGTATACAGCATTAGTTGTACTCAGTGTGAGGCTGAATATGTTGGTGAGACCGGAAGAAATCTTTCAAATCGCATTATTTCTCACAAAAGTGATTGCAGAATTAAAAAACCATCTTGTGCTTTGGCAGAGCATGTAATCGATAAAGACCATATTATGGATTTTGATAACATTAAAATTTTATGTAGTGAAAGTAACAAATTTAAAAGGACTTTTTTGGAAACGGTTTGTATTCGCAAAAGTGATAATAATTCAAACAAAAGATCAGAAATTCAAAATTTAAGCAAAATTTATAATTATATTCTTTCTTTATGATTTATATATAAAACTTCTACATTCTTTCATACATTCTTTCAGACATCTGTCAACGGTGAATAAATCTTCTTCTTTTTGTTACTAAACAAAAAAGAATGTTTAAACGAAATTTTACTTTTGGCAATATAATTGTCAAAAATAAAAATTTTATGTTGGCATTTATGACATTGAGGCTATTTGTAATTGGTTGCTATTTATAAATTCAATTATTTTTGTATTAAAAAAAATGTTTTCAAAATTATAAAAATTTTCGGAGAAACATTTATTGGATAAAAACATTTTTATATTAAATATTTTGAAGATGTATTAGCAGTAATTTTTACTTACTAAACTAATTTTTATTTGGTAAGTTAACAAAAATTGTTTTTTCTTTTTAGTTCAACCTTGTAAGTATTTTGTCTTTTTTAGCTCTTGATAATAATTGTAAACACAATTGAAAGCTCGAGAATAAAAAAATAGTTAACCAATAGCCCTTTTATTGACTCCAACCCATCCAAAGCAGTTATATATATATATATATATATATATATATATATATATATATATATATATATATATATATATATATATATATATATATATATATATATATATATTCAATATATAAATATTGAAATTATGGATTCAAGTAGATCATTGAAAAATAATTTTTATCTGTTACTACACTATTGGCTCTTTCCATTGATTCTAATTATATTTAATTTTAGTCACTATTTATTTCGAAATCGTTAATTAAACGGACAATTAAACCAAAACAACCACCAATTTCATAATTTATGAACTGAACACTACTTAACATTCACCATTTTGATAGTCGATTATTTATTATGTGTAAATACTTATGTACTTCATATAATTATAGTGATTTATTTCATCTTTTAACTATCTATGCTAATGCTCAAACTTGTATTTAACAAGATCTATATAATCTTCATGGAAATAACGAATAAATTTTGGGACCACCAAGAGAGAATATTTCGTGATATGTTGCTATAACCGTTTATAAATAAATAATAAAAATTAGGATAAATTACAGATAAAAAATAGTGAAATGTTTTCTATTGATCATTTTTAGGATAATCTTTTTGAAATCTTTGTTATTTCCACCCATTCACTACAACAGCCTACTAATCGTTTATATCGTACAGTAGAACGGATATCGCCGTTTGAAGTGTTTCCCTAATAACGTATTTATTTTTAGCAAAAAAACCCCTGGGAGAGATTGATTTTTGTAATAATCAAAGTATTCTGATGCATCAAAATTTCGTATCTTTCATGATCCCCCTTCAGGCGACAGTCATACTCATAACTATTTTATTAATCTGGCATATAACACATATAAATATATATATATATATATATATATATATATATATATATATATATATATATATAAATAAGAAAAAAGAAGTACTTGTGACTCGTTTGGAACAAATATATAGTTGTTTTGGATGGGTTGGAGTCAATATATATATATATATATATATATATATATATATATATATATATATATATATATATATATATATATATATATATATATATTGTTATGATGTGTTTTTTTTTGTTTGAATGATGAGCAATGAGTATTTTTAATAATATATAGGGTTTTTATCGCGGTTCTCAAAGAATTAGCTTGTAAGTACTTTTTTAAATTATCTTTATTATAACTATTATGAAACACACATATATATCTAACCTAGTCAATGTAAATTTAAAATAAACTGTCTTTAAACTGATATTCTTATAAAACTAATTAAATTCTATAGACAATCTAAAATTTAAACAAACTATCTTCAAAATTGAAATTGTTATGACACTAACTAAATTATATTAACAAAATTTTGTACCTTTCTTTCACTGAATGCCTAAATGAACTGTTTTCCACTAAGTATATAGATTCTAATCACCACTGAATGTCTTCGTACTTCAGTTATCCTTGTTTTTTGTGAAATTACTTTTTTCAATTATCAGCTTCTACCAATTTAAGATATAGTTTTCTTCACCAGCATTTATACACCACCAACCAAACCAGCAAACAGCATTTATATTTATTCTTCTTTTCAATATAGCAATATCCAATTATTATAAGTTGATTTATACTAATCTCCAACCATAATATAATTTAATTTCTTCCAATATACTTTTTTTTTTAATCTTCAATAATTATTTGTGTATAATTATAAATGTGCATTAAATATATGCATAATTTTTAATCTTCTTTTAACTCACTATATTAAACAATTTGACTATTTGTACCTGATTCACTGACTCCAACTAACTTTCATATTTCTTACTAAACTTTTCTGACTGACTTCTTGAAAATTCTGAACAATTTACTTCACTAAATGTGTCTATGTACTAACTTTCATAATGAACTGGCCTGACTTCTGACTTAAAAACTGCCTGACTTCTGAATAAAAACTTCTAAAAAACTCTATCTTGAATCCAAATCACGGGTATTTATATCTTTTGGACATTCTAGAACCATCTCGTAAGAGATCATGTTCCAATTTGTTCTATTTCATACTTGTCTGAATTTTCTGGAACAAACCATTTCGCAAACATGGCCATCTCCGGAGATCCAGAGAATTCCATTCTTTTCTATTAATAATTTTGTTTACATTTAGGCTTTTCAGATCAGAATATATAATTAAATTAGTAACTAACACTCTAATTTAATAAAATACACATTTCAAACAATATATTATATAACCCCACTTATATTCCCTTATTTCCTAAAATGTCAAATTGGAGACAGAGTTTGTATAGTTGGTTGCCTAGTCACATGGCTCACTTAAATCTATTATTTTACAATTTATTATATTTTTCTATTATATTTTTACAATTATTATATGCTAATTTCTTAAAATGCCCTCACATAAATATATTTTTATAAAATTCTCTAGTATATAACTTATTTAAAATAATCAAATACTTTTTAATATCTAATATTATGTAGTATATAACTTATAAATTATTTTCTATAAACCCCAATCGTCACAATACCCCAAAAATAATATTTAAAATAAATAATTTACTTATTATTTTTTTAAATATTAATTTTCTCATACCTTATTAAATTTAATAAATTAATAATTCAATTTTTTTTTTATTATTTAAAATGTGTTAAATACATCCCTGTTCGCTGTCTATGTCAAAACAGAGAACAACGCTGCACAGTTCGGCTATTCTATGGTCAAACTGTCATGTCAAATAGAGAGAATAAAATATAACCTTAATTAAAATATAATGGATATTGTGTTCTGTTTATTTATAAACAAAATCTAGGAATTATTTCCATTCAACAGGCTTTTATCCATATGAATTGGTAAGTTTTACACTTTTTATAAAGACATTTACACAATCAATTCTGTATCTAACCCCAAATTATGATTTTTAGGGTACCAAACAATTTACATATGTACAAAATTCAACAAGTATGATGTCAAATTTATTCACAACAAAGAAATCTACCATCTATCTATGAAATGGATCTATCAGTAAGTTTTTTTTTTTTTTTTTTTTTTTTTTTTTTTTAAATTCTTTTCTTTGTTTAGTTGACATATTGGGCATTGGGTAGTAATTTCTTTTGCTATACTTATGTCATTCTTTGCAAAATAATTGTTCCTAAATAGCATCCATAGCTTTCTTGAACCAATATGCATATAATTGTTATGTAAATTTTTCAATATTTTCTTTGCTAAAGTTCTAGTTATTACATATACGTCTATGCCATTTATTATTTTATAATATACTCCATCTTTCCTAAGGACTTTTTGTTTTTCACTCAAATTGATCTGATCTCTTATAATTTCTTCTTTAGAATATAATCCAGTACTTTCTACTAATTGATTTAATCCAATTTTTATTGTTCGCTGCCCTTTTTGTGATGTATTTTCTAACCTTGATAAAGCATCTGCCACTATATTGGATTTTCCAGAAATGTATTTGATTTCAAAGCAGTATTCACTAAGTATTAGACTCCACCGATGTATTCTACTGTTTCCATATTTGTTATTTAATATAGATGTTAAAGCTTGGTGATCTGTTTCTATTGTAAATTCATTACCCAACAAATAAAATCTTAATTTTGTGACACAGTGTATTATACTTGCTAGTTCTAATTCTGAAACTGAGTAACCCTTTTCATGTGGCTTTGTGATTCTTGAAATGAATTGTATTGGGTATTCGACCCCATCATGTATTTGTAATAATACCCCTGATAATCTCTCTATTGATGCATCTGTTCTTAATATGAATGGCTGTGTGTAGTCAGGATAGTATATTTTCAAATTTGACAGAAAAATGTTTTTAATTTCTTGGAATGCTAGTTCTCTTCTCTGATCCCATCTCCATTTTACACCTTTTCTCAGTAGTTCAAGTAATGGAATTTCTTTTATACTTAGATCTGGTATCATCCTTTTATAATAATTAATTATTCCAATAAATCCTCTTAAAGTTCTTAAATTGTGTGGTGTTTTATATTCCTGAATGACTTGTGTCCGTTCTGGATCCATTTCGATTCCCTTAGTGTTAAGTTTATAACCTAGATATATGACTTCTTTTTGAAAAAATGTACATTTTTCTTGATTTATTTTTAGTCCAACTTTGTCTAATCTATTTATTATAATTTTTAGGTGTTTCTCATGATCTTCAGCCGTTTTAGAAAAAATTAATATATCATCAATGTAGTGAATTACAAAATGTTCATATTGATCCAAAATATCATGAAGACACCTACATAGAGCACTGCAAGATGATTGAAGTCCAAATGGTACTACTTTGAATTGATATACTACTCCATCTATCTGAAATCCTGTATACTGTCTACTTTTTCTTTCTAGAGGTATTAACCAGAAACTATGCTGTAAATCGATTTTAGTGAAAAATGACATTCCTGTAATTCTTCCTAATATTCCATCTATACTCATTGGTGCTTCAAATTGCTTTTCAGTAATCTTGTTAATATTCCTTGCATCCAAACATAACCTGATTTCACCTGATCTTTTTCGTACTACTACTATGGGGTTAATAAAACGTGTGTCTGCCTTCTCAATGATCCCATCTTCTAACATATTATTAATTGTTTTGTTTACTTCTTCTCTGTATTTATATGGTATTGGGTATGATTTTGTTTTAAAATCTTTTTCTTCTTTAACTTTTATACTATGGATATAATTTTGTGCAATTCTATTTTCTTTATTGACAAGTCCCTTGTGTTGCTGCAATATGGAAATGACTATTGATTTATATTCTTCAGGGCAATTTAAAACTTTTATCATATCTTCTTCTTTACAAATAAAATTATTCATTATGTACTCATTATTCCTTGCTTCCAATTTTACGCACTCCGCCTCGTAGGCATCCATCTGCTTAAAATTTCCATTCCTTAAATATTCACTACAATAATTATTCTTTACATTCTTTTGGGACATTTCCCTATCATCAAAATACATTTCTTCTTCATAAACATCATTATTTTCTTTTAATAATATCCTATCAACTCTTATTCCTTCTTCCACCTCATCTTTCTGCATAAATTTAATTATTTGCCCTTCCAAAGTTACCATTTTTTCTTCAAAATCTATCTTTACTTTCTTCTTTTCCAATTCATCATTTCCCATTAATATATCAACACATAAATCCTTGACAATAAATCCTTGCATATTAATTTCTTTATTAAGAATATTAATTTTAAAATTGGCTAGTTTATCAATTTCACCCAACTTCTTATTATTTGCACCAATAATTTTAATTTTTGGAATCTTTATTATATCTGATAATTTTAATGTATTAAAAATAAAATTCTCCGAGACTAAAGTACTTTCTGAACCAGTATCTATCATAATCTTAATCATTTTATTTTTGGCCAAAGCATTTATATAAATTAAATTAATAGATTCAATAATTTTCTCTTCATCTAAAGAAATAAATTCAGAAGGTTTTTCATAATAGCAATGGCCTAACTTGTAATTCAGAAAGTTTACTGCACAAAATTTTGATTATTAGAATTGTCAGATTGTATCTGACCACTTGGATCTGATGTACTATGTCTTTTCCTACTATGACTTCTACTCACTTTTTCCTGACTTGTACTACTTCGTTCCCTGTCTTCGCAGCTCCTATTCCTTCGAACACAATTTACCTGTCTGTTATAGTTAGGTCGCTCTGTATTTCTTCTATTGTTAAAATCTTGTCTATTATTATTAGTACTGTTATTAAAATGTTGTCTATTATAATTACTGTTATTATTATTAAAATTTTGTAAATTATTACCATATCTATTATATGACTGTTTAAATTGTTGATTATCATTTTTATTACATTGAAAGTTATTATTGTTTTTTCTGTTGTTATTATTACTTGTCATATTGCCTCTTTGTATTCTTTGAATAAAATTAATAAAACTATCTATTGTTTGAATATTTTGTACAGTTACGGTTTGCACAACATCAGCATCAAAATGTCTAGATACATTTAAGACTGTTTCATCCTCTCTAAGTGGTGGTTCTAAATATTTTGCAACTGTTATCAATTTCAATGCATAATCTACCATATTTGATTTTAAATTTTGATTATACTTTCCAAAATATAGAATTTCTCTAAACTTGGCTTGCTCTAATTCACCCCAATAATAATTTAAAAATTTATTTTCAAATGTTTGAAAATTATCTAAATCATTCTCAATACTAGCAAACCAAGTTGCTGCATTGTCATTTAATGTCATTCTAATATAATCTTTAATATCATTAATATTATTCACAAATCTTAATTTATGTTTTAAACTATTTATGTATACTCTAGGATGCAAATTTTTTATATTACCAGAGAATTTAATCCCAGTCTCATTTGTTAAATTTAAGTAAGGTCTCCCTATGTCTCTCATTTGTGAAATATCATCTATTCTCTGTTCCACATTTCTTATTTGATTACAATTTATTTGAATATTTTGTTGTATATCGTCTAATTTTTCTTCTGTGTTTCTCCTGTCTTCGTTAATTTTTACTTCTAAGTTACATTTCTGTAACTCTATTTTCTGTTCTATATCTATCTTATTATCTTGAATAATCCTCTTTACTTCTGTCCTCTCATTGTCTATCCTTTTCTTGTAGTCATTCCGTATACTTTTTATTTCATTTGCTACTTTTTTCTCTGCAGCTTCAAGTTTTTTATCCATTTGTTTTACAATTTTATTATTATTATCTTCTATTTTCTTTTCTAATTTTCTATAATTCTCTTCCAATTTCTGTTCCATTTTTTTCATGTCTTCTTTGACTTCTTTTGAATTCTCTTCCAATTTTTTTATGTCTTCTTTGATTTCTTTTGAATTCTCTTCCATTTTTTTCGTATTCTCTTCCATTTTCTGTTCCATTTTTTTCATGTCTTCTTTGATTTCTTTTGAATTCTCTTCCATTGTCTTGTTCATCTGCATCATTAATGACATCAAAGCTGCCATATTGACATTTTCCTCTCTTTCTGGATTCATTTCTGCAGTATCTTGTGGAACTTGAACTAAACTCTCCTCTTGTATAGGTTGTGTTTCTACTTCCACATCTTCTTCATTCTTTTTGCTTCTTGTACTTTTCTTTCCTTGAGACATTTTGAGACTTTACTTGTTCAAATATAATTAAAAATAAAACCTATAATTTTTCCTTTCTACTGATAATTAATTTAATTATATGAGAGCACTTATCTTCCCAAACTAATTCTTTTAAATAGAGAGCCACCGCGTTGGGTGCCAAATTGTTATGATGTGTTTTTTTTTGTTTGAATGATGAGCAATGAGTATTTTTAATAATATATAGGGTTTTTATCGCGGTTCTCAAAGAATTAGCTTGTAAGTACTTTTTTAAATTATCTTTATTATAACTATTATGAAACACACATATATATCTAACCTAGTCAATGTAAATTTAAAATAAACTGTCTTTAAACTGATATTCTTATAAAACTAATTAAATTCTATAGACAATCTAAAATTTAAACAAACTATCTTCAAAATTGAAATTGTTATGACACTAACTAAATTATATTAACAAAATTTTGTACCTTTCTTTCACTGAATGCCTAAATGAACTGTTTTCCACTAAGTATATAGATTCTAATCACCACTGAATGTCTTCGTACTTCAGTTATCCTTGTTTTTTGTGAAATTACTTTTTTCAATTATCAGCTTCTACCAATTTAAGATATAGTTTTCTTCACCAGCATTTATACACCACCAACCAAACCAGCAAACAGCATTTATATTTATTCTTCTTTTCAATATAGCAATATCCAATTATTATAAGTTGATTTATACTAATCTCCAACCATAATATAATTTAATTTCTTCCAATATACTTTTTTTTTTAATCTTCAATAATTATTTGTGTATAATTATAAACGTGCATTAAATATATGCATAATTTTTAATCTTCTTTT